>NC_057798.1:194202824-194203963 GCF_018294505.1 Triticum aestivum | reverse complement strand
TGAAGAGCAACCCTCTCACTCGGAGGCTTAGCTGCAGTCTAAGCACTCGCCTAAGTTATAAAAATCCTACCGAGTGAAGAGCAACCCTCTCACTCGGGGGCTTAGCTGCAGTCCAAGCACTCGCCTAAGTTATAAAAATCCTACCGAGTGAAGAGCAACCCTCTCACTCGGAGGCTTAGCTGCAGCCATGTGCTCGCCTAAGTTATAAAAATCCTACCGAGTGAAGAGCAACCCTCTCACTCGGGGGCTTAGCTGCAGTCCAAGCACTCGCCTAAGTTATAAAAATCCTACCGAGTGAAGAGCAACCCTCTCACTCGGAGGCTTAGCTGCAGCCCTGTGCTCGCCTAAGATATAAAAACCCCGCCGAGTGGAGAGCGACCCTCTCACTCGGGGGGCTTAGCTGCAGCCCAGTGCTCGCCTAAGTGGACTAAAGAATAAGTCGATTGCAGTACAGGCACCTTGCTTTGAACCTGCAAAAGACATTCCGAGCCGAAGGCAATCATATTCAAGCGCCAAATTCAAGTTTGAATCGATATCTAAAGGAACCGAAAGTGCTCAGGCGTCAAGCCCGTTAAGGTTTGTCGGTTACAATTCCACTCGGCATACCGAGGCAAATTTAAAGCGTCGAGCCAGAAGAAGTTTTTTACCCCTCCTGTGGAGGGCTGGAAGGTGCAACAAATTCATCAAGGTCAATTCCGTCGGCGATCCGAGTGGCAGCTGCAAGGAAAGTCTCCATAAAGGACCTGAAGTCGTGCTTCTTGGTATTGGCCACCCGAAGGGCCGCCAGCTTCTCCTCTCGTGCATCTTTGCAGTGGACTCGGGCCAGACACAGAGCGACATCTGCACCACACCGAGCCGAGGACTTCTTCCACTCCTGCACTCGACCAGGGATCGTGTTCAAGCGGGCCATCAGCGACTCAAGGTCATTCTGAAGTGTCTCCTCAGGCCAGAGCGTCGAGTCGATGCGCGATGTGGCGGCCTTCAGCTTTGCGAGATAGTCCACGACAGCTGCAACACGGGACTCCAGTCGGAAAACTTCCATGGCAACTTCATCGTTCACCGGAGAATTGACGGGGTCGAGGTTTGGCTCCAGCCGGCTAGTTTCTTCTTCAAAGTTTTGACAAAATTCTGCAAGGGTG
>NC_057798.1:194159072-194202814 GCF_018294505.1 Triticum aestivum | reverse complement strand
CAATCCCAAGAGCAGCTTTCAGATTGGTATTGTCTTGTTCAAGCTTGGTGACTGAAGCTAACTTCTCGTCGGCAAGCTTGATCTTCTCAGCTAGCTCAAGGTCTTTCTTCTGCTGGGCCTCCCTTACCTTACCTACAAGTTACAGCAAGATCAGATTTTGAAACAAGCAAGGGGAAAAGCAGTCGTCAGGGTCTCACCAAACATACCTTCGGTCTCCTCCTTTGCCTTTGTCAGCTTCTCCTGAACTAGCTTCAAGCTCAGCTCGACTTGAGTATGCTTGTGTTCCAGCTCTGAGTAGCGAGCCACAAGATCACAAGAGTTCTGCGAAGAACCAATCGACTAAATGTCAAATATAATTCACTTCCGAGTGAAAAAGGGAAAAACACACGTTTCTAAGACTACAGCCGAATACAAGCATTCGACCGTAGTCTCGGGGACTACACCCAGTGGGTGCACTCAGCGTGCCCCCACTAATCCTGTTGAAGACAAAGTCGACCAGTCGACCTCAAAAAAAAAAAGTGTGCGAGATGCATTCTCTAAGACTGTGATCAACTGCAAGCAGTCGACCACAGTCTCGGGGACTACACCCAGTGGGTGCACTCAGCGTGCCCCCACCGGTTTGTGAAATCCAGTAGACCAGTCGACTGACAGAAAGATTAACATCATAAAGCCTAAGGCCGACTGCCAGCAGTCGACCTTAACCTTGGGGACTACACCCAGCGGGTGCACTCAGCGTGCCCCCGCTAACACGGAGCTTATTCGACACACCCAGTGGGTGACTAATATAAATTCCGGAAAAGAAAAGTTTTTGGTAAGCATATCCAACAGAACAAACAGCGGTCGACTGACCTGGACATTGCTTTGGAGGGCAGAACTGGCGTCATAAGCTGCCTGGCTCGCGTCCCGGATGGTCTTCAGCTGCTCCATCATGAGTCCCGCCTGGCGTATTGCCTCCTTCGCTGCGCCAGCTTGGTCCTCTGGGACGTGGTGCATCGTAAAAAGGGAGGGCTGCTGAGCACTCGTTAGTGGATTGGCGAAGGACACCGTGTGTCGAGTGGTGTTCCCTTCCTCCACAGTCAGACTCTCAAGCGCCGTCACGTCCTGAGGTACCTTACTGGCGGACGCTTTCCGACTCCTCCTGCGTGTCAGTGGTTCTTCATCCTCGTCGTCGTCAGGGAGATTGATAACGGTGTTGGGTGGAGCTGCGGAGAAGGATCAGGATCAGAGATCGCGAGTCAGTCGACTAAGAACGATGTTAAGAATACAGTACCTGGGTTCGAAGTTGCTGCATCCTCCATCTCGTGGTCATCAGCCCGGGCCGAGGTTTCAGAAGTAGCAGCACTGCAACTCCAAAGGATCAGTCGACTAACTTCAGCGTCGACCAGAGATAAAGTTCGCACAGAATAAGAAAATATGAGCAGCACGGTTACCCTGATATGGTAGGGATGGACACCTTCATCTTCGGCAAGAGCTTGATCGGCTTCGACGGGGCCGCCCTGGGCTGCTTCGGCGCCTTTTCAGTCGGCACCGGAGAGGTGGTCCGAGGGCGCTTGGTCGACTGAGTGGCGGTCGCAACCCCCTTACCACGTTCGGTCGAAGGGTCGTGGACAAGCTTCGACCGCCTTTCTGAGTGCGGTGGTACGACCTCCTCCTCCTCTTCTTCCTCGTCCTCGACGTCGTCTTCATCGCCGTCATCATCATCATCGTCGCCATCATCCTCTGCAACATCCGAGTCCCATTCCTCCTCTTCCTAGCTCTCGCCCCCACTCGCCTCAGCCTCCTCAGTCGGAGTTTGTGCCCCATTGGGCATCGAGTACAGCTCGGTGAGGGCCTAGCAGATATCAAGACAATGATCAGTCGACCAGTCGGCAGAGTAAACAGAGATGAATGCGACAAGAATACAGTGGAGAGCAGGGCAAGTGTACCTTATTTGGATCACTGTTGTGGTCGAGTGGAGGAATCCTTCTGGCTCCGCGTGGGTTGTCCTTGTTTCCGGTGACGGCTACCATCCATCTTTCCAGAGTGACGTCGTCGACTGCTTCTGGATGGACTCTAGTCTCGTCTTCAGTCCCACAGTACAACCACATGCAGTGGCTCCGGAATTGAAGGGGTTGGATGCGACGCCTGAGGAAGACCTCCAGAAGATCCATGCCCGTCACCCCCTCCCGAACCAACTGCACCACGCGCTCCATCAACATCTTCACGCCGGCTTTCTCCTCCGGAATCAGCTTCAGAGGGGAGGGCTTGTTCACTCGGTCCATGGTAAACGGAGGGAGTCCACTCGACTGCCCTGGCGTCGACTGGACCTGGCAGTAGAACCAAGTCGACTGCCAGCCTCTGACGGACTCGGGAAAGGTCATGGGAGGGAAGGTGCTCTTATTCCTCACCTGGATCCCCAGGCCCCCACACATTTGGACGACTCGGGTTCTCTCATCACCTGGGCTCGCCTTCTTCACGGTCTGAGAGCGACACGTGAATATATGTTTGAACAAACCCAAGTGCGGTCGACAACCCAAGAAACCCTCACACATGGACACGAATGCAGCAAGATAGGCAATGGAGTTTGGGGTAAAGTGGTGAAGCTGCGCTCCAAAGAAATTCAAGAAGCCACGGAAGAAAATACTTGGCGGCAAGGAAAACCCACAATCAACATGAGTGGCCAAAAGCACACACTCACCCTCTTCTGGCTGTGGCTGCCACTCCTTCCCCGGCAACCTCGCAGCTCCGTGAGGGATCAAGCCCTCGTTGGCCATGTCGAGGAGGTCCTTCTCTGCGATGGTCGACTGGATCCAGTCTCCTTGGACCCAGCCCTTCGGCAGGCGGGATCTGGACGAGGACCCTCCGCGGCTGGTGGATCTCCCCTTCGCCTTCTCCGACGCCGACGCCTTCTTGGCGCGCTCCAGCGCTGCCGTCTTCTCCTTGACCATGGTCGCCGGAGAGATGCGCGAAGGGAAGTGGTGCGGGGGCGAGAGCGAGCACGCTGAGCAGGGGAGAAGGAAGCAGAGAGAGAGGGAGAATGCTGGGGCGCAGCACAGAAATCCTCGCTGGGCGCATTTATAAGGTCCCTTCCGAGTGGCTGACATGTGGGCCCGGTCGATCTAATCATATCTGAGAGCAGTTATGCAGGCCGGATACGTGGCGAAAAAGGAGGCGCGGAGATCGAGGCGTCTATGCCCCGTCCCATCCGAACGCCGCGGTCCGCCCCGCTTCGCGCGCGCCCCCAAATTTCGCATCCCGCGGGATCCGCGAGCAACAAATCAGTCTATCAGACGCGGTGTTCCCGGCGATCCGTCGCTCGGAGATCGTCGAAGCCCGAAAGATCACTCGACGCAAAAACAGAATGGATCGAGTCGACTGAAGGCAAATTGCTCCCTGCCAACGAAGAGATTCTTTGGTCCAGAACAGCGCACAACTAGAGCGCAAAGGTCAATCGGAAATGACATCAACTCCTTCTTCACTCGAAGCCTCAATCCATTCGGGGGCTAATGATGGGGTTGTGTACCTAGGGTAGGATCATGGACCTGATCCAAGTAACTTACCCTAGGACATCCTCAGAAGAGGTCGCCTTCCAGTCGACCAACGAGGATTCACTCGACTGGCCTAAAGGACTCGACCACGAAGACTCACTCGACCACCAGGAGGTCAAGAGGCACTCTGCACTGCAACGGCGTGTAATCAAGTAGACTTTATGATAGTAAAGGCACTTTATGTGGGGCGTTACCAGTAACGCCCCAGACTTAACTCACCTTAAACCCTCTCCTGCGTGGGCTGGCTAGGGTCCTGGCGCACTCTATATAAGCCACCCTCCTCCACAGGCAGAGGGGTTCGGCACCTTGTAATTCTTACATTCATAACCCACTCGACCGCCTCCGGGCTCCGAGACGTAGGGCTGTTACTTCTTCCGAGAAGGGCCTGAACTCGTACATCCTTTGTGCTTACAACCTCTCCATAGCTAGGACCTTGCCTCTCCATACCTATCCCCCACTCTACTGTCAGGCTTAGAACCACGACACCTACCTATCATGGCATTTCCATAGCCATTCCGAGGTATATTGCCATGCAACTTCCACCATCATCATCATGACATACGTCACTTTTGTCATATTACCATCGCATGATCATGTAGTTGACAACGTATTTGTGGCAAAGCCACCATGCATTATTTTTCATACGTGTCACTCTTGATTCATTGCACCATCCCGGTACACCGCCGGAGGCATTCATATAGAGTCATACTTTGTTCTAAGTATCGATGTGTAATTGTTGAGTTGTAAGAAAAATAAAAGTGTGATGATCATCATGATTGGAGCATTGTCCCAAGTGAGGAAAGGATGATGGAGACTATGATTCCCCCATAAGTCGGGATGAGACTCCGGACGAAAAAAAGGAGGCCATAAAAAAAAGAGAAAGGCCCAAATAAAAAAATGAGAGAAAAAGAGAGAAGCGACAATGCTACTATCCTTTTACCACACTTGTGCTTCAAAGTAGCACCTTGTTCTTCATGTAGTGAGTCTCATATATTGTGCTTCAAAGTAGCACCAAGATCTTCATGGTATTGAGTCTCATAGGTTGTCTTTTTATACTAGTGGGAATTTTTCATTATGGAACTTGGCTTGTATATTCCAATGATGGGCTTCCTCAAAATGCCCTAGGTCTTCGTGAGCAAGCGAGTTGGATGCACACCCACTAGTTTTCTTTTGTTGAGCATTCATAGCTCTAGTGCATCCGTTGCATGGCAATCCCTACTCCTCATGTTGACATCAATTGATGGGCATCTCCATAGCCCGTTGATTAGCCTCGTTAACGTGAGACTTTCTCCTTTTTTTATCTTCTCCACACAATCCCCATCATCATATTCTATTCCACCCATAGTGCTATATCCATGGCTCGCGCTCATGTATTGCGTGAAGGTTGAAAAAGTTTGAGATTATTTGAGTATGAAACAATTGCTTGGCTTGTCATTGGGGGTATAGAAGTTGGGAACATCTTTGTGTGACGAAAATGAAGCATAGCCTAACCATATGATTTTGTAGGGATGAACTTTCTTTTGCCATGCTATTTTGAGAAGACATAATTGCTTTGATTAGTATGCTTGAAGTATTATTATTTTTGTGTCAATATGAACTTTTGTCTTGAATCTTTCAGATCTGAATATTCATATCACAATTAAGAAGATTTATATCGAAATTATGCCAAAGTATCACTCCGCATCAAAAATTCTTTTTTTATCATTTACCTACTCGAGGACGAGTAGGAATTAAGCTTGGGGATGCTTGATACGTCTCCAACGTATCTATAATTTTTGATTGCTCCATGCTACTTTATCTACTGTTTTGGACTATATTGGGCTTTATTTTCCACTTTTATATTATGTTTGGGACTAACCTATTAACCAGAGGCCCAGCCCAGAATGGCTGTTTTTTTGCCTATTTCAGTGTTTCGAAGAAACGGAATATCAGACGGAGTCCAAACGGAATGAAACCTTCGGGAACGTGATTTTCCAACCGAACGTGATCCAGGAGACTTGGACCCTACTCCAAGAAGTGCCAGAGGCGGTCACGAGGGTGGAGGGTGCCCCCCCTGGGCACGCCCCCTACCTCGTGGGCCCCCTGACGCTCCACCGACGTACTCCTTCCTCCTATATATACCTACGAATCCCCGTACGATAGAACAGGAGACAAAAACCTAATTCCACCACCGCAACCTTCTGTATCCATGAGTTCCCATCTTGGGGCTTGTTCCGGAGCTCCGCCGGAGGGAGCATCCACCACGGAGGGCTTCTACATCATCACCATAGCCCCTCCGATGAAGTGTGAGTAGTTTACTTCAGACCTTCGGGTCCATAGCTAGTAGCTAAATGGCTTCTTCTCTCTTTTTGGATCTCAATACAAAGTTCTCCCCCTCTCTTGTGGAGATCTATTCGATGTAATCTTATTTTTGCGGTGTGTTTGTTGAGACCGATGAATTGTGGGTTTATGATCCAGTATTATCTATGGAAAATATTTGATTCTTCTCTGAATCCTTTTATGTATGATTGAGTTGTCTTTGCAAGTCTCTTCGAATTATCCTTTTTGGTTTGGCCAACTAGATTGGTAGTTCTTGCAATGGGAGAAGTGGTTAGCTTTGGGTTCAATCTTGCGGTGTCCTTACCCAGTGACAGAAGGGGCATCAAGGCATGTATTGTATTGTTGCCATCGAGGATAACAAGATGGGGTTTTTATCATATTGCATGAATTTATCCCTCTACATCATGTCATCTTGCTTAAGGCGTTACTCTGTTTTTACTTAATACTCTAGATGCATGCTGGATAGCGGCCGATGAGTGGAGTAATAGTAGTTGATGCAGAATCGTTTCGGTCTACTTGTTTTGGATGTGATGCCTATATACATGATCATTGCCTAGATATACTCATAACTATGCTCAATTCTGTCAATTGCTCAACAGTAATTTGTTCACCCATCGTAGGAAATCTATGCTCTTGAGAGAAGCCACTAGTGAAACCTATGGCCCCCGGGTCTATTCTCATCATATCAATCTCTATCACTTTATTTACTTGCTTTGTTTTTACTTTGCCTTTTACTTTTTACTTTGCATCTATCTATCAAAAATACCAACAATATTATTTATCATCTCTATCAGATCTCACTATCGTAAGTGACCGTGAAGGGATTGACAACCCCTAATCGTGTTAGTTGCGAGTTGCTATCGTTTTGTGTAGGTACGAGGGACTTGTGCATGGTCTCCTACTGGATTGATACCTTGGTTCTCAAAAACTGAGGGAAATACTTAAGCTACTTTGCTGCATCATCCTCTCCTCTTCGGGGAAAACCAACATAGTGCTCAAGAGGTAGCAGCTCCACCGACGAAGGATCCACGAAGAAGCAACCGTGTCTATACCACCATGGCCGTCGCCCAAGAAGGACTTGCCTCACTAGCTGTAGATCTTCATGAAGTAGGCGATCCCCTTGCCCTTACAAACTCCTTGGTTCAACTCCACAATCTTGTCGGAGGCTCCCAAGTGACACCTAGCCAATCTAGGAGACACCACTCTCCAAGAAGTAACAAATGGTGCGTTGATGATGAACTCCTTGCTCTTGTGCTTCAAATGATAGTCTCCCCAACACTCAACTCTCTCTCATAGGGAAAGAAGATTTGAGTGGAAAGAAACTTGGGGAAGGCTAGAGATCAAGATTCATATGGTAGGAATGGAATATCTTGGCCTCAACACATGAGTAGGTAGTTCTCTCTCAGAAAATGTAGATTGGAAGTGTAGGTTTGTTCTGATGGCTCTCTCCACGAATGAAGAGGAGGTGGAGGGGTATATATAGCCTCCACACAAAATCTAACCGTTACACACAATTTACCAAACTCGGTGGGACCGAATCAACAAACTCGGTCGGACCAATTTAGTAAACCTAGTGACCGTTAGGATTTTTGGTGGGACCGACATGAAACTCGGTAGGACCGATATGGTTAGGGTTAGGGCATAACGTGATCTCGGTGATACCGATTACACAAACTCGGTGAGACCGATTTTGGTAATTAGCTAACCAAAGAGTTGGTCAGGTAAACTCGGTGGGACCGATTCGCACTTTTCGGTGAGACCGAAATGTTACGAAAGGGAAACAGAGAGTTTACATTGCAATCTCGGTGGGACCGATCGCTCACTTCGGTTAGACCGAAACGTTACAAAGCGAAACAGAGAGATTACAATCCCATCTCGGTGAGACCGAGATCCCTATCAGTAAGACCGATTTGCCTAGGGTTTGTGGCAGTGGCTATGACATCTGAACTCGGTGGCGCCGGATAGAAAGAATCGGTGGGACCGATTTTGACTTTGGGTTTAGGTCATATGTGGATGTGAGAAAGTAGTTGAAGATTTTTGGAGCATATCACTAAGCACTTGAAGCAAGAGGCTCATTAAGCAACACCTCATCCCTTCTTGATAGTATTGGCTTTTCCTATAGAATCAATGTGATCTTGGATCACTAAAATGTAAAATGTAGAGTCTTGAGCTTTTGAGCTTGAGCCAATCCTTTGTCCTTAATATTTTGAGGGATCCAGTTTCATCATCCATGCCATGCCATTCATTGAGCTTTCCTAAAACATTTGTCTTGGAATAGCATTAGCTCAATGAGATATATGTAGTTATGAATTACCAAAACCACCTAGGGATAGTTGCACTTTCAATCTCCCCCTTTTTGGTAATTCATGACAACATATAGATCAAAGCTTCGACAAATGATAATAAGATTGAAAAACATCGTTGCTTTGAGAAGTATGTGATAAGCAAGAGCTCCCCCTAAATTTGTGCATAGTTTAAGATTTGCTTTGGACTGCAAATGCACAAGGAATTAGGCTCATGGGTTACTCTTCCATGTCACATACATCTTGGTGGAGCGCTCAAAATAATAAAGATTGAATACATGCACTCATCACCAAGCAAAGTGAATGATCATATAAGGATAAGTAAGATAATATCATCTAACAAGCATAAGTGTAGCTTATGATCAAACACATGATCATCAATGTCTCACAGATAATAGCATAGTATCTCAAGCAATCAAAAGCAAACAAAGTTTAACCACCAAAGCAAGAGAGAACAAAAAGCAACACTCTCTCTCGAAGCCTATGATCTATACATTTTTCTCCCCCTTTGGCAACAAGTTACCAAAAAGTTCATAGAAAATGCATAGTACTAGATCGACTCTCAGGCTTGATCTTCAGGCGGTGGTGTAGAGATGGCTCCTTGGACGAAGGCTTCAGTTGATGTGAATGGAGCTCGAGGTGTAGGTGCTGGAGCTAGTTGCACTGGAGCTGTAGGAGCTGTAGCTGGTGCATATGAAGTGGCTCTGGTGTCTATCATAGGCACTGCAGCTGATCTCTTAGCTCTAGGCATTCTGGCAAATGCATCAGTGGTTGTCTTGCCCTTCTTCTCATGCATGTCATCCTGTAGCTGCTCCACAACTGACTGGATCTCAGTTACTTTGACATCTAAATCATAGAATTTTTGTTCCATGATTCTTTCCAGGCTCTCCTGGTTTTGAGTTAGGGTGGCCAACCCCTTCTCAATCCTTAGAGTTGATGCTATCAAGTAACCAAGATGCTCCTGCTTGTTCTTCAAAAAGTACTCAGATGCCTCCTCTTGAGTTGGCATCTTGGCAGCCTAGTCTTTCTTTGCTTTCTCCTTCTTCTCTTGAGCTTGTACTGATGATGGTTCATTCTCATTCATCACAACTTAATTGTCCTCAAATTCTGGATAGATAGCAAAATGTTCCTTGTCCAGCAAGTATGTGCTAGTGCCCATCTTTGAGTTAATCAACTCCTGAATTTGTGGGGCATATCCACAACTTCTCTTTTGGTCTGCTGCTGTCCTCTTGATAGTCTCAACCATCAGGTTCATGACCTTGAATTTCTGTGGCACATCAAACAAGTGTAGCAAGTTTATAGCATGGCCTCTACTACGTCTCGAGCTTGCGTTGGTTTTCCCCGAAGAGGAGAGGATGATGCAGCATAGTAGCGTAAATATTTCCCTCAGTTTTTGAGAACCAAGGTATCAATCCAGTAGGAGGTCACGCGCAAGTCCCTCGTACATGCACAACACGATAGCAACTCGCAACCAACGCTTAGGGGTTGTCAATCCCTTCACGGTTACTTACGAGAGTGAGATCTGATAGAGATAATATTTTTGGTATTTTTGATAGATAGATGCAAAGTAAAAAGTAAAGGCAAAGTAAAAAACAAAGCAAGTAAATAAAGTTATATAGATTGATATGATGAGAATAGACCCGGGGGCCATAGGTTTCACTAGTGGCTTCTCTCAAGAGCATAAGTATTCTACGGTGGGTGAACAAATTACTGTTGAGCAATTGACAGAATTGAGCATAGTTATGAGCATATCTAGGCAATGATCATGTATATAGGCATCACTTCCATGAGAAGTAGATCGAAACGATTCTGCATCTACTAATATTACTTCACTCATCGACCGCTATCCAGCATGCATCTAGAGTATTAAGTAAAAAACAGAGTAACGCTTTAAGCAAGATGACATGATGTAGAGGGATAAATTCATGCAATATGATAAAAACCCCATCTTGTTATCCTCGATGGCAACAATACAATACGTGCCTTGCAACTCTTTCTGTCACTGAGTAAGGACACCGCAAGATTGAACCCAAAGCCATTCACTTCTCCCATTGCAAGAACTACCAATCTAGTTGGCCGAACCAAACGGATAATTCGAAGAGACTTGCAAAGATAACTCAATCATACATAAAAGAATTCAGAGAAGAATCAAATATTTTCCATAGATAAGTTGGATCATAAACCCACAATTCATCGGTCTCAACAAACACACCGCAAAAAGAAGATTACATCGAATAGATCTCCACGAGAGAGGGGGAGAACATTGTATTGAGATCCAAAAAGAGAGAAGAAGCCATCTAGCTACTAGCTATGGACCCGAAGGTCTGAAGTAAACTACTCACACTTCATCAGAGGGGCTATGGTGATGATGTAGAAGCCCTCCGTGGTGGATGCCCCCTCCGGCGGAGCTCCGGAACAGGCCCCAAGATGGGATCTCATGGATACAGAAGGTTGCGGCGCTGGAATTAGGTTTTTGGCTCCGTATCTGGTCTATTGGGGATACGTAGGTATATATAGGAGGAAGGAGTACATCGGTGGAGCTCCGAGAGGCCTACGAGGTAGGGGGTGCGCCCAGGGGGGCGCCCTCCACCCTCGTGACCTCCTCGGAAGCTTCTTGGAGTAGGGTCCAAGTCTCCTGGATCACATTCGGTGAGAAAGTCACGTTCCCGAAGGTTTCATTCCGTTTGGACTCCGTTTGATATTCCGTTTCTTCGAAACACTGAAATAGGCAAAAAAACAGCAATTCTGGGCTGGGCCTCCGGTTAATATGTTAGTCCCCAAAATAATATAAAAGTGGAAAATAAAGCCCATTATAGTCCAAAACAGTAGATAAAGTAGCATGGAGCAATCAAAAATTATAGATACGTTGGAGACGTATCAAGCATCCCCAAGCTTAATTCCTGCTCGTCCTCGAGTAGATAAATGATAAAAAAGAATTTTTGATGCGGAGTGATACTTTGGCATAATTTCAATGTAAATCTTCTTAATCATGGTATGAATATTCAGATCCGAAAGATTTAAGACAAAAGTTCATATTGACATAGAAATAATAATACTTCAAGCATACAAATCAAAGCAATCATGTCTTCTCAAAATAACATGGCCAAAGAAAGTTCATCCCTACAAAATCATATAGTTAGGCTATGCTTCATTTTCGTCACACAAAGATGTTCCCAACTTCTATACCCCTGATGACAAGCCAAGCAATTGTTTCATACTCAAATAATCTCAAACTTTTTCAACCTTCAGGCGATACATGAGCGTGAGCCATGGATATAGCACTACAGGTGGAATAGAATATGATGATGGGGATTGTGTGGAGAAGACAAAAAAGGAGAAAGTCTCACATCAATGAGGCTAATCAATGAGCTATGGAGATGCCCATCAATTGATGTCAACATGAGGAGTAGAGATTGCCATGCAACGGATGCACTAGAGCTATGAATGCTCAACAAAAGAAAACTAGAGGGTGTGCATCCAACTTGCTTGCTCATGAAGACCTAGGGCATTTGAGGAAGCCCATCGTAGGAATATACAAGCCAAGTTCTATAATGAAAAATTCCCACTAGTATGAACAAGACAACTTATGAGACTCACTATATGAAAAACATAGTGCTACTTTGAAGCATAATATATGAGACTCACTACATGAAGAACAAGGTGCTACTTTGAAGCACAAGTGTGGTAAAAGGATAGTAACATTGTCCCTTCTCTCTTTTTCTCTCATTTTTTTATTATTATTTGGGCCTTTTCTCTCTTTTTTTATGGCCTCTTTTTTTTAATTTGGGCTTCCTTGGCCTCTTTTTTTTCGTCCGGCGTCTCATCCCGACTTGTGGGGGAATCATAGTCTCCATCATCCTTTCCTCACTTGGGACAATGCTCTAATAATGATGATCATCACACTTTTATTACAGCTTGATATTACAACTCAAAACTAGAACAAGATATGACTCTATATGAATGCCTCCGGCGGTGTACCGGGATGGTGCAATGAATCAAGAGTGACATGTATGAAAAATAATGCATGGTGGCTTTGCCACAAATACGATGTCAACTACAAGATCATGCAATGGCAATATGACAAAAGTAAAGTATGTCATGATGAACGGAATGGTGGAAAGTTGCATGGCAATATATCTCGGAATGGCTATGGAAATGCCATAATAGGTAGGTATGGTGGCTCTTTTGAGGAAGATATAAGGAGGTTTATGTGTGAAAGAGTGTATCATATCACGGGGTTTGGATGCACCGGCGAAGTTTGCACCAACTCTCAATGTGAGAAAGGGCAATGCACGGTACCGAAGAGGCTAGCAAAGGCGGAAAGGTGAGAGTGCGTATAATCCATGGACTCAACATTAGTCAAAAGAACTCGTATACTTATTGCAAAAATTTAGAACCCATCAAAAATCAAGTACTACGCACAATGCTCCTAGGGGGATAGATTGGTAGGAAAAGACCATCGCTCGTCCCCGACCGCTACTCATAAGGATGCACAAGCCAGGTACACTTCATGCTTCAAATTTGTTACACAACTTTACCCATACGTGCATGCTACGGGACTTAGAAACTTCAACACAAGTATTTCTCAAATTCACAACTACTCAACTAGCACGACTTTGATATTATTACCTCCATATCTCAAAACAATTATTAAGCATTAAATTCATCTTAGTATTCAATTCACTCAAAAGAAAGTTTCACATATCTTGAACACTAAGTATATTAGCATCAAGCAAATTACCATGCTATTAATGACTCTCAAAATAATCTAAGTGAAGCATGAGAGATCAAGTTTCTTTAAAACAAATCCACCACCGTGCTCTAAAAGATCTAAGTGAAGCACTAGAGCAAAACTTATCACGCTCAAAAAGATATAAGTGAAGCACTATGAGCAAAACTATCAAGCTCAAAAGATATAAGTGAAGCACTATGAGCAAATCTATCAAGCTCAAAAGATATAAGTGAAGCACATAGAGTATTCTAACAAATCATGTATGGCTCTCTCAAAAGGTGTGTACAGCAAGGATGATTGTGGTAGACTAACAAGAAAAGACACAAATAATACAAGACGCTCCAAGCAAAACACATATCATGTTGGTGAATAAAAATATAGCTCCAAGTAAATTACCGATGGAAGTGGACGAACGAGGGGATGCCTTCCGGGGCATCCCCAAGCTTTGACTTTTTGGTGTCCTTGGATTATCTTGGGGGTGCCATGGGCATCCCCAAGCTTAGGCTCTTGCCACTCCTTGTTCCATAATCCATCAAAAGAATTCACCCAAAACTTGAAAACTTCACAACACAAAACTCAACAGAAATCTCGTGAGCTCCGTTAGAGAAAGAAAACAAGAGACTACTTCAAGGTACTGTAATGAACTCATTCTTTATTTATATTGGTGTTAAACCTACTGTATTCCAACTTCTCTATGGTTTATAAACTAATTTACTAGCCATAGATTCATCAAAATAAGCAAGCAACACACGAAAAACAGAATCTGTCAAAAACAGAACAGTCTGTAGTAATCTGTAACTAAAGCAAACTTCTGGAACTCTAAAAATTCTACCAAAATAGTAAGTCCTGAAAAATTTGTTTATTGATCATAAGCAAAAAGAATCAACGCAAAATCACTCTCCAATAAAAAATGGCAGCTAATCTCGTGAAAGATAAAGTTTCTGCTTTTCAGCAGAATCAAATCAACTATCATCGTAGGTTATCCTATAGGTCCTACTTGGCACAAACGCTAATTAAAACATAAAACCACATCCAAACAGAAGGTAGATGGATTATTTATTGCTAAACAGAAACAAAAACAAAAACACAAAATAAAATTGGGTTGCCTCCCAACAAGCGCTATCGTTTAACGCCCCTAGCTAGGCATAAAAGCAAGGATAGATTTAGGTATTGCCATCTTTGGTTGGCAATTCTTCAATGAGGCATCTACCTCCCTTAGAACTTTATTTCTTTCTAGAAATTATCAAACCTTTAGGCATAAGATCGAAAAATTCATTCGTAGCAAATGGTTCCTTAATGATAGTAAAAAGATCGGGATGAATACT
This sequence comes from Triticum aestivum, assembly GCF_018294505.1. Classification (NCBI taxonomy): domain Eukaryota; kingdom Viridiplantae; phylum Streptophyta; class Magnoliopsida; order Poales; family Poaceae; genus Triticum; species Triticum aestivum. The sequence continues at coordinate 194,188,608 of NC_057798.1, read as the reverse complement.
TATAGATTTAAGATCCACATTTTCCTTACTTTGAGATTCACCCTTATTTTTAGGAACATACATAAGCTTATCAATTTTAGTAGGAGGACTAGGAGTATTCTTTACGGAAGAAAAAGTGGTTCCCAAATTGGTAATGATACCCTCAAGTTTATCGATACGAGTAGAGTCTAAATTTATTTTTTCATTAACCATGGGTTCCTTCTCCTTAATATTTTTCAAAGTCATTCCTACCTTAGATCCATATTGAGTAATTTGATTATGAATCTTTTTATCTAGATTTTCAATGGATTCAATGGTAGCAACTTTGTTTTCAATAATTTCAAGCCTTTGCATAACATGCTCCAAAGTTAACATAGTTCCATTAACCAAAAGAGGAGGTGAGCCAAATAAATCTATTAAAGCATTATAGGAATCAAAAGTATGGCTACCCAAGAAATTCCCTCCGGTAATGGTATCAAGGATATATCTATACCAAGGATTAGCACCTACATAAAAATTGCAAAGAAGAACTGAAGTAGATTGCTTCCTGGTAGATCTATTTTGAGCATTGCAAATTCTATACCTGTCAGGACCCCGACTCAATGCCACATCGATCTAGCATGTAACACCTCATATCACTTTGCGGCCTCACGCACGGTATTCCCACGGGTGTTGCCTTACCTTTGCCCGGGACCGTTTGCATCTTTTGGCACACGTATATGATAGTGGCGCTAGCATCCATATGATAAGGAGCCCGGGCTGACATGGCTAGTCGTGAATCCAAAGTGGCACTAACTTACAGGGACAGGCATCCATGACCCAGCATCGAACGTGTCGGTCATCAGCGAGTGAATCCAGGCTGTAGCACTGGGCTAGCAGGACTCCGGTGAACCGGGCTGTAGCGGGCCAACAGGACTCCGGTATTCATCGCGTGACATTTCCCCGAAGGGACAGACACAGGAACGAAGAAGGACACATGTCGGCCAGCCTAAGTGTTCCGGAGCAGTAGCAAGCTACCATGGCTCGGTGGAAACACTAGGAGACATTTCCCGGTAAGAGAGGCTACCAAGGATAAACAACTAGATTGTCAGATCCCACACATACCAAGCATTTCAATAACATACACACAATATGCTCGATATGTGCAATACAACATGGCATCACAAAATGACTCTACGACTCAAGTAGTTTATTCAATAGGCTCCGAGGAGCGAGACATTACAATCATGGGTCTCATGACCCAACAATCAGAGCATACAAGTCAAAGCACATGCGGAAGCTTAACATGTCTGAGTACAGACAACTATAAATGAAAAAGAGGCTGAGAAGCCTGACTATCTACCAGATCCTGCCGAGGGCACAAGATCGTAGCTGAGGTAACAAGCTAAACGTCGAAGTCCACACGGTACTACTAGTGAGACTGAAGTCTCTCTGCAAAAACATAAATTAAGCAACGTGAGTACAAATGTACCCAGCAAGACTTACATCAGATCTAACTACATATGCATCATTGTCAACAAAGGGGGTGGTGGAGTTAAACTGCAGCAAGCCAGCTTTGACTCGGTGGCTAACCTGAACTACAATTGCAAGTAACTCTTTTGAGGTGGCGCACACGAGTCCACATATTCACCATATCAATACACCACTATGGATTCGCTCCCGTCTCCCTACGAGAACGCCATCCATAGCACTCACGCTTATCTTGCGTATTTAAGAGTATCCACTTTCACTTGTCTATGAACTATGCAAGGGGTCCAAGTTTCCATATCCGAGGAATCCGGCTATTCGAATAGATAATGATAACCCTGCAGGGGTGTACTTCTTCACACACACTCTCGCCACTTAACGCCCTGTAGACGTCATGTACCTCGGCAACCTTCAAGCGGAAGCCGGGCGAGGGAGTCGGCCACGACCTGACTAACCGAACAAGTTTCTAGTCCAGGTTTATCGCCTATTCGGGTTCCATCCGCAAGGAGATCCAGCCGGGGTGTCGCTCACGGCCCCAAACGATGTGAGCAGGGTTCCCAAGCCCACCATCCGGGTGCCACTTGGTACACCGTGCCACTGTGCCTAGTCTGTCCCAAGCCCACCTATACCGGGTGCCACTTGGTAGACTACTAACACTACCTACAAACACCAGAAACTAGTTGCAACTCCTGGACAGAGATCATGTTGATTAATAAGTTGAGAGAGTCAATTAAGGATCCCAATGTGTGGTACTATCTGTTCATGGATCACAAACACAGAACTCAGTTCCTGAGGACGGCTGCAATGAGACAACCCACCATGTACTCCTACATGGCCTCCCACCGCTACCTTTACCAAATCGTGTTCACACACTTAGTTCACACATAGTAGGACATGTTCACACGCCTCTGATTCATCCCCGATGAATCAGACCTGACTCAACTCTAAGTAGTAGCAGGCATGACAAACAAACATGAATGAGTAGGCACAACAGGGCTCAAACAACTCCTACTCATGCTAGTGGGTTTCATCTATTTACTGTGGCAATGACAGGTCATGCAAAGGATAAAGGGGTTCAGCTACCGCAGCAAGTAACAGTTGAATCGTTGTTGTCCTAATGCAGTAATAGAGAGCAGGAGCGAGAGAGTGGGATTTTATCGGAATGAACAAGGGGGTTTTGCTTGCCTGGCACTTCTGAAGATAACATTGAGTCTTCATCAGTGTCAACGATCACATCATCGGTACAGCGTCTACCGAGGGGGAACAACACCGGCAAACACAGAAGAAACACGATCAATGCAATGCACAATATGATGCATGATCATGACATGGCAACATGCTGGTGTTTTGAGCTAGTGCAGCTAGCAACAAAGTTAAATGAAGTTGGTTTGAATACAAGATTCAAATTCAAACTCCATATGTGATTATTCAAATGCCATTTAATTGATTTGTGCTAAACAGCAGCTATAAGTTGTTCTAACATGCATGAAAATGGTACAGATGGATTCCTTGAATTTTTCTGATAATTTTTCATATATAAAACATTTAATTGGGAGTTACGGTTAATTTTCTATGATTTACTGAAGTTTTAGCTATTTCTGGAATTTCCTGATTTTTATAAAATAAACTAAATTCCAGAAAAGGAATATTGCGTCAGCATGACCTCACCCTCACGTCATCAGGTCAACAGGGCAGGTCCAGGTCAAACCTGACGTGTGGGGGCCACACGTCAGTGACACAGGGCTAGTTAGTGTCAATGACAGGTGGGGCCGGGTCAAAGGCCACGTCAGCGCGGTCAAAGCTGACGCGTGGGGCCACTGTGATTAATTTAAACTAAACAGAAAATAAACTAAGATTAATTAAAGCGTGGGGCCTAGGTGTCAGTGGCACGAAGCGGTGGTTAGTGTCTAATTAAGCCAACCACGTCAGCTGGCCGGAGATTAGCCGGCGAGGACCACAGAGCACGGCGGGGGCACGTCGGACTTGCGCTAAAGGCGACGGAGGCGGTGGCTGAGGGCACCGGGGCGTAGCCCAGGCTCTCCCGCATCTGATTGGGTAGGTGCGAGGCTACGGGAATGCCGGGGCTCGCCGGAACGGAGCTCGCGGCGGCGCCGGAGTTCGGTGAGTGCGGGGTTGGCGCTGTGGTGCACGGGAGGGCGAGTTAGGATACGCGTTAGGCTCCTGGTGGCTTCCTGAGTGCGGTGACACGCTCCGAAAGGAGCTCAAGCGGCCGTAGTGACGGCGGCGACGAGGTCAGCGGCGGCCGGAGTTCGGCCGCGACGGAGCTATGGCCTAGAGCTCGCAAACGCGAGGGGAAAGAGAGGGATTCCGCACGGAGGCTCACAGCGAGGTCGATGAGTAGCTCGGTGGTCTCGGGGAGGCGTCGGAGGCAGCGAATCGACCGCGGCGATCGCCGGACAGATGCGGCGATGAAGGCGGCAGGGACAACGCTGCGGTGCACCCGGCGTCACGTGAGTTGGTGGAGACAAAAAGGAACGCGCGGCGGTTCTTCTGGAAGCATCGGCGAGGCGAGGGGTGGACACTGGCCGCGGTGGAGCTCGTCGGTGCTCTCGGGTGCTCGTGGTCGATCGCGAGAGAGAGAGAGCAGAGGGGGATAGGGACGGAGGGAGAGATACGGGAGAGTGAGAGAGGGTCGAGGGGGCCGCGTGGCGTCTCCAGGGAGTAGCGGAGGCAAGCAGGGAGGCAAGAGGTGGCCGGGGCGCGTGGCCGCGCGCGCCGGGCGCGTGCCCGTCCTCCTGGCAGGGAGGAAGACGACAGGGGGGTAGCGGTGGCGGGCTGGGCCGGCCAGCTGCAGTGCTGGGCCGGTTTGGCTACCAGGTGAGCGCCAGGTAGGCTTCTGCTCCCTTTTTTAATTTTCTGTTCTGTTTTATTTTTATTTAATTCTTTTGCCACTGTTTTGAATTTAAAATAATTCAAACAATGCCAAAAACTCCTCTGAATATTTTTATTTGGCTAGATGGACTTTTCCAAAAGCTCATAAAATATTTCAGGGGTATTTGAAATTATATTCTAGTTATATGAATATAATTCAAATTCAAATAGCTAATGATTTAAATTCAAAGTCCCAAAAATAAATCCTTTTAAAATGTTCATTATATTTGGTTTGGATCAAAACCCTTGCCAAAAATATTAAACATCTAAGAAGAGCATTTTGGAACAATGAATGAGATTTTAGGGTTTTTTCCCTTCTTTTATTTAGGGTTTTGAGGCTTCTGAATTCCTCAGTTCAAGTTTCAAAAATTTAAACATGATGCACAGATGGAAGCAAGCATAGGTCAGGCCAGAACTAGGGATGCGACAACTCACCCCCACTAAACAAGAATCTCGACCCGAGATTCAAGTGTAGGGTAAGACGATGGGGAACGCAAACTAGCACAATCTTCACGATCCAGGTTGCACTTCATAGGAACGTTGATTCGAGCACCATCATTGTCTTGAAGTCTTGCTCTGAGAAATCCTGCCAACATGACATGGAGGGAAGAAAGAGACTCTAGAAGGGTCGATCTTCTCGAAGATCGAACAACTCAGGGTCAACTCATGGGATGAGACATTGACACATCTCTCGAGCTGAGACACGAAGCATAGATCTGAAGAAATGGAGTGAGACAGATGACGAGGGTTCGCTAAGTAGACAACAATTCCACACCTAAGAAGGTGGTAAACGATTGTCAACGTAGCGAGGAGTTGAGTTGCCATGATACCACGACGAAACATCCTGGAGGAGGGTGATTCGTAGATTATTACCTTAAGTGGCGAAAAGAATTACCTTTGATATAGAGATCATTGAGACTCTCTATATCAGCCTAAGGCAAATCACAGCAATCGATTGGCGGGGGTCGATAGAATGGCATACTCGGACTTGGATGATGTGGATTACCTTGTTGAAGACAACGTAATGGATGAATTTCCTTATCACCGGAAATGGAAGAGACCCGTGGTAGAATGGCACATTGGTGGTGCAAGCTGGGAACAAAATGCAAATGCTGGGAATGATTCTGGTAACTAGGGAAGAACCCAACAACAGAGAGTGAATTCACTATTTGAAAAGGTCATAGCATTGCCGAGGAAACTGAGAGCAAACCCAGTTAGTGCTGATGATAACACCTAGCGCTTGTGCGTGCTCTCAAGAACTTGAGCATTTCCACAATCATCAAGGTTTTATCAACATCCGTGTCAAGGGTGCTGACAACACAACATACTACCATGATGGCTAATGATGGATGATGCAGATGCAAAGGAAGATAACACTTTCTCAGATTTCACCTTAGCGAGGCCAAGGAAGCAAAATCTGGATGATCGACCGAGAGACATTTAGCACTCCGCTTCTAATGTTCTCCTTGATGTGCTAGTGTATCCCATTCATAGATATGGTTTGATAACTAGAACATCAAGTAAAAGGTCGGACTTTGGAAGCTCAAGAATCCATAAGGAGTAACTTATTGGAGTAAAATCCTACGAAATCCTTATGGGAAGGTGGCCAACTTCTTCAATCAGGATACTACAATAATAGGTCCTTCGGCTGGGTGGTGCTGGCCACGACATCCACTTTACCAGTTATCGAGGGACCAATATTATAGTTCTTGGGAAATGTTCCAACCATCATATCTGCCTGAGATTCAGATCTGGTTGGTGTCAAGATATTCCAGACTCATCGCGTCTAGGAGGAAAAATGAAAGTTTGCAACAGAATTCGACGAGATAACGTTGCGAGATTCTCGGGAAATGAACTACGATAGCAAGCTCCAAACATGAGCTGGTTCTGCTACACACATGTGAACACGCTGTCCCAGACAAACATGATCACATGGTAGTCTTACAATAAAACACTACCGAGTTCTGGTAGGGAACCATCATCGGCGATATCAGAGTCTTGTGCATTACCATGGATTAACACTTAACTCCTTTCCCTGAACAAATCAGTCAGTGGCTTGGGGTGCTACGGAACACACATGGAGTGGAGGTAATTAATCTACCAAACCATAGTATACTTTGCACATGCATGACTTACTTGGGACGATTCCAGAGGAAACAAAACAAACCTTTCTCAAACCCACGGCGGCCACTTGCACCAAATGCACATGAATTAGAGGAAGTCACTTCTTCCATCCAAGCATAGGCTTCACGAACGGAACACGAAGGCATTGCTTACAAAGTTTCCAACACTAGGTTGATGTTCAACATGAATCATGGGGGAGACAAAATGCTGCTGATGGGCTCAACAGTAACTCATCGGAATTTCCATATCACTGGACTTCCGCCATCATGTGAACACGGTGGTAGTATTGGTCAGACCAAAAGATATAATGGTGTATGCTCGAGGGGCAGCCATGAGTAAGACAACATTACGAACATCGTTGGTTCTAATTTGATTTGACGATAGCCCATACTTAAATCAAAGTTTTTATAAGACAATAGGTCTAATAACTGATCACAGGGACCAATCGATGAAGATATCATCTTTCTTCAACTAACACACCAACACCAGGATATCCCTTTGAAATGAACTAAGTTAGGTAAGCTTTTATCTTCCAACTCTCCAAGTTGTTGTCTAGCTTAACCAACTAGCTCAGGGATATCTAGCACCGATTCTTGGAGAGAAGGTGGTTCACAAGAAACCAACTTGATCACGAGCTCAACATAACAGTCAAGGGACAACCTGGTAATACTTCCGAGAAGATATTCGGAAAATCACGAACCACCGGTATGTTACTAAGCTCGAGAACAATCTCGCTTTTGAGGGCAAGACGATATGATCAAATGAGTGAGGACTTGACAAGATCCTAACTCATCAATCGAAGGATGCACCGAAATAAGGACTAGGTAGCACGATCAGTCTTCGAAGGATGATTCAAAAACCAACACGCTAAGAATGAAATTATTATCCTTTAACTACCAAGCAACAGAGTTGCTAGCAGTATTGATTTCACACACCACGATTCACTTGTCGGCATTCCGGTTACAATAACACAGGAGCCGAGGAATGAACAATGATGGCAAGAAGTATCACTGTACCAAGAGTTCATAGGATGGTGTGCAATTCCTACAATAATTCCGGTATAAAAGATGGTAATACTCCAAGGTAGAGCAGAACAAAAGCTGGGTTAGCAATTTGTTCTGCGGAGCACAGCTTCTTTGACCCAATCCTGGATATGGAAGGGGTACTGGAGTTTGTTTCTCCTAGTCATTCCGCGATAGAACGGCTTGACAGACCACAAGAGTAATAGGCATCGATGAACGCATGCACACATAATCTTGACTATCAATTGATAGACGAGGGTCAGAAGACAACTAAAGAGGGACAACTCCAAGGAACATACGATTTTCTGAGTTGTGGATGCATGGATTAGCATGTTGAACGAAATTCAACATATTTCTTCTGGATAACCCATGCAGAAAGGTAGATCTGGCAGAGCCACAATATAGAATGGAGAACCCATCGAGAGCACTCCTATTGTGATATTTCAGTTCAACGAGGAACTTCTGCCATAAGTAGTTCATGGTATATGGAAGAAGAAGATACCACAGACTTCAAGGACTATCGCAAAGGTTACTAATAACCTAAGGGAGCTAGCAATTACTATCAACATGAAGTAAGTAGGGTGAATCTCGGGTTCAAAACCCAGAAGTGAAATGCCTACTAACTAAGTGGCATCACGAGATGCTCTCGAGAATGATGGCCAGAATCATCACACTGGGAACACAATGCATGACTGGATTACTAGGTGATACTCTAGACACCTAGGGTCATAACAATAACTCCAACATATATGTCAAGGCAGCAGAGTACCTCAACTCACCGATTAGTGTGATTGAGCTGGCATAAAGGAACATCGAAACCAGGGGAAAAGAATTTTGCAAATGCATCAGACTATTTAGAAACCTGGAATGACTCGGACAGCATAACGGCTGTAAATGCTCAAAAAGATTTGAGACATTCACAAAACTGGTGGCATAACCACTCAGAAGCACAATATCAATGTCTCGAGATCAATAATTAACATACAGAGGTAGAAACTGAACTGAGGCTTAAATCCAACAATCTATAAGTCTACGGATTAATAACACGTGATCCTGATAGAAAGAAAAGAAAGCCTAGCTCTTAGTCCCCGTAGAAGAGAAGAGGATGACTCAGATCAGAAGGACATAAGGTAAAGGAGTAAAAAGAGCCTTACGTTCCATCCCACAATCAATTCCCTTATATAACTAAGAATTTCTAGACTCAACTTCAACCAGTTTGGCTTGGTAATCCTACAGGCAGTCAAGCTCTGATACCAACGCTGTCAGGACCCCGACTCAATGCCACATCGATCTAGCATGTAACACCTCATATCACTTTGCGGCCTCACGCACGGTATTCCCACGGGTGTCGCCTTACCTTTGCCCGGGACCGTTTGCGTCTTTTGGCACACGTATATGATAGTGTCACTAGCATCCATATGATAAGGAGCCCGGGCTGACATTGCTAGTCGTGAATCCAAAGTGGCACTAACTTACAGGGACAGGCATCCATGACCCAGCATCGAACGTGTCGGTCATCAGCGAGTGAATCCAGGCTGTAGCACTGGGCTAGCAGGACTCCGGTGAACCGGGCTGTAGCGGGCCAACAGGACTCCGGTATTCATCGCGTGACATTTCCCCGAAGGGACAGACACAGTAACGAAGAAGGACACATGCCGGCCAGCCTAAGTGTTCCGGAGTAGTAGCAAGCTACCATGGCTCGGTGGAAACACTAGGAGACATTTCCCGGTAAGAGAGGCTACCAAGGATAAACAACTAGATTGTCAGATCCCACACATACCAAGCATTTCAATAACATACACACAATATGCTCGATATGTGCAATACAACATGGCATCACAAAATGACTCTACGACTCAAGTAGTTTATTCAATAGGCTCTGAGGAGCGAGACATTACAATCATGGGTCTCATGACCCAACAATCAGAGCATACAAGTCAAAGCACATGCGGAAGCTTAACATGTCTGAGTACAGACAACTATAAATGAAAAAGAGGCTGAGAAGCCTGACTATCTACCAGATCCTGCCGAGGGCACAAGATCGTAGCTGAGGTAACAAGCTAAACGTCGAAGTCCACACGGTACTACTAGCGAGACTGAAGTCTCTCTGCAAAAACATAAATTAAGCAACGTGAGTACAAATGTACCCAGCAAGACTTACATCAGATCTAACTACATATGCATCATTGTCAACAAAGGGGTGGTGGAGTTAAACTGCAGCAAGCCAGCTTTGACTCGGTGGCTAACCTGAACTACAATTGCAAGTAACTCTTTTGAGGTGGCGCACACGAGTCCACATATTCACCATATCAATACACCACTATGGATTCGCTCCCGTCTCCCTACGAGAACGCCATCCATAGCACTCACGCTTATCTTGCGTATTTTAGAATATCCACTTTCACTTGTCTATGAACTATGCAAGGGGTCCAAGTTTCCATATCCGAGGAATCCGGCTATTCGAATAGATAATGATAACCCTGCAGGGGTGTACTTCTTCACACACACTCTCGCCACTTACCGCCCTGTACACGTCATGTACCTCGGCAACCTTCAAGCGGAAGCCGGGCGAGGGAGTCGGCCACGACCTGACTAACCGAACAAGTCTCTAGTCCAGGTTTATCGCCTATTCGGGTTCCATCCGCAAGGAGATCCAGCCGGGGTGTCGCTCACGGCCCCAAACGATGTGAGCAGGGTTCCCAAGCCCACCATCCGGGTGCTACTTGGTACACCGTGCCACTGTGCCTAGTCTGTCCCAAGCCCACCTGTACCAGGTGCCACTTGGTAGACTACTAACACTACCTACAAACACCAGAAACTAGTTGCAACTCCTGGACAGAGATCATGTTGATTAATAAGTCGAGAGAGTCAATTAAGGATCCCAATGTGTGGTAGTAGCTGTTCATGGATCACAAACACAGAACTCAGTTCCTGAGGAGGGCTGCAATGAGACAACCCACCATGTACTCCTACATGGCCTCCCACCGCTGCCTTTACCAAATCGTGTTCACACACTTAGTTCACACATAGTAGGACATGTTCACACGCCTCTGATTCATCCCCGATGAATCAGACCTGACTCAACTCTAAGCAGTAGCAGGCATGACAAACAAACATGAATGAGTAGGCACAACAGGGCTCAAACAACTCCTACTCATGCTAGTGGGTTTCATCTATTTACTGTGGCAATGACAGGTCACGCAAAGGATAAAGGGGTTCAGCTACCGCAGCAAGTAACAGTTGAATCGTTGTTGTCCTAATGCAGTAATAGAGAGCAGGAGCGAGAGAGTGGGATTTTATCGGAATGAACAAGGGGGTTTTGCTTGCCTGGCACTTCTGAAGATAACATTGAGTCTTCATCAGTGTCAACGATCACATCATCGGTACAGCGTCTACCGAGGGGGAACAACACCGGCAAACACAGAAGAAACACGATCAATGCAATGCACAATATGATGCATGATCATGACATGGCAACATGCTGGTGTTTTGAGCTAGTGCAGCTAGCAACAAAGTTAAATGAAGTTGGTTTGAATACAAGATTCAAATTCAAACTCCATATGTGATTATTCAAATGCCATTTAATTGATTTGTGCTAAACAGCAGCTATAAGTTGTTCTAACATGCATGAAAATGGTACAGATGGATTCCTTGAATTTTTCTGATAATTTTTCATATATAAAACATTTAATTTGGAGTTACGGTTAATTTTCTATGATTTACTGAAGTTTTAGCTATTTCTGGAATTTCCTGATTTTTATAAACTAAACTAAATTCCAAAAAAGGAATATTGCGTCAGCATGACCTCACCCTGACATCATCAGGTCAACAGGGCAGGTCCAGGTCAAACCTGACGTGTGGGGGCCACATGTCAGTGACACAGGGCTAGTTAGTGTCAATGACAGGTGGGGCCGGGTCAAAGGCCACGTCAGCGCGGTCAAAGCTGACGCGTGGGGCCACTGTGATTAATTTAAACTAAACAGAAAATAAACTAAGATTAATTAAAGCGTGGGGCCTAGGTGTCAGTGGCACGAAGCGGTGGTTAGTGGCTAATTAAGCCAGCCACGTCAGCTGGCCGGAGATTAGCCGGCGACGACCACAGAGCACGGCGGGGGCACGTCGGACTTGCGCTAAAGACGACGGAGGCGGCGGCTGAGGGCACCGGGGCGTAGCCCGGGCTCTCCCGCATCTGATGGGGTAGGTGGGAGGCTACGGGAATGCCGGGGCTCGCCGGAACGGAGCTCACGGCGGTGCCGGAGTTCGGTGAGTGCAGGGTTGGCGCTGTGGTGCACGGGAGGGCGAGTTAGGATATGCGTTAGGCTCCTGGTGGCTTCCTGAGTGCGGTGACACGCTCCGAAACGAGCTCAAGCGGCCGCAGTGACGGCGGCGACGAGGTCAGCGGCGGCCGGAGTTCGGCCGCGACGGAGCTATGGCCTAGAGCTCGCAAACGCGAGGGGAAAGAGAGGGGTTCTGCACGGAGGATCACAGCGAGGTCGATGAGCAGCTCGGTGGTCTCGGGGAGGCGTCAGAGGCGGCGAATCGACCGCGGCGATCGCCGGACAGATGCGGCGATGAAGGCGGCAGGGACGACGTTGCGGTGCACCCGGTGGAGACGAAAAGGAACGCGCGGCGGTTCTTCTGGAAGCATCGGCGAGGCGAGGGGTGGACACTGGCCACGGTGGAGCTCGTCGGTGCTCTCAGGTGCTCGTGGTCGATCGCGAGAGAGAGAGAGCAGAGGGGGATAGGGACGGAGGGAGAGATACGGGAGAGTGAGAGAGGGTCGAGGGGGCCGTGTGGCGTCTCCAGGGAGTAGCGGAGGCAAGCAGGGAGGCAGGAGGTGGCCGGGGCGCGTGGCCGCGCGCGCCGGGCGCGTGACCGTCCTCCTGGCAGGGAGGAAGACGACAGGGGGGTAGCGGTGGCGGGCTGGGCCGGCCAGCTGCAGTGCTGGGCCGGTTTGGCTACCAGGTGAGCGCCAGGTAGGCTTCTGCTCCCTTTTTTAATTTTCTGTTCTGTTTTATTTTTATTTAATTCTTTTGCCACTGTTTTGAATTTAAAATAATTCAAACAATGCCAAAAACTCCTCTGAATATTTTTATTTGGCTAGATGGACTTTTCCAAAAGCTCATAAAATATTTCAGGGGTATTTGAAATTATATTCTAGTTATATGAATATAATTCAAATTCAAATAGCTAATGATTTAAATTCAAAGTCCCAAAAATAAATCCTTTTAAAATGTTCATTATTTTTGGTTTGGGTCAAAACCCTTGCCAAAAATATTAAACATCTAAGAAGAGCATTTTGGAACAATGAATGAGATTTTAGGGTTTTTGCCCTTCTTTTATTTAGGGTTTTGAGGCTTCTGAATTCCTCAGTTCAAGTTTCAAAAATTTAAACATGATGCACAGATGGAAGCAAGCATAGGTCAGGCCAGAACTAGGGATGTGACAATACCAAGCATCTTTTAGATTTTCTCCCTCCCTTTGTTTAAAATTTAGCACTTGATTCTCGGGAGATAACAGAGAAGATATAAGACTAGTCATAATGACAAGCATGCAAACTAACACACGGGCAAACAAAAGGACGAGGAAAAGGCAACGGAAAGAGAGGAGGAGATTGGGAAAGAGAGGGCGAATAAAACGGCAAGGGTCAAGTGGGGGAGAGGAAAACGAGAGGCAAATGGCAAATAATGTAATGCGAAAGATAGGGATTGTGATGGGTACTTGGTATGTTGACTTTTACGTAAGCCTCCCTGGCAACGGCACCAGAGGAGAGGATGATGCAGCACAGTAGCGTAAATATTTCCCTCAGTTTTTGAGAACCAAGGTATCAATCCAGTAGGAGGTCACGCGCAAGTCCCTCGTACCTGCACAACATGATAGCAACTCGCAACCAACGCTTAGGGGTTGTCAATCCCTTCACGGTTACTTACGAGAGTGAGATCTGGTAGAAGATAATATTTTTGGTATTTTTGATAGATAGATGCAAAGTAAAAAGTAAAGGCAAAGTAAAAACAAAGCAAGTAAATAAAGTGATATAGATTGATATGATGAGAATAGACCCGGGGGCCATAGGTTTCACTAGTGGCTTCTCTCAAGAGCATAAGTATTCTACGATGGGTGAACAAATTACTGTTGAGCAATTGACAGAATTGAGCATAGTTATGAGCATATCTAGGCAATGATCATGTATATAGGCATCACGTCCGTGACAAGTAGATCGAAACGATTCTGCATCTACTACTATTACTCCACTCATCGACCGCTATCCAGCATGCATCTAGAGTATTAAGTAAAAAACAGAGTAACGCTTTAAGCAAGATGACATGATGTAAAGGGATAAATTCATGCAATATGATAAAAACCCCATCTTGTTATCCTCGATGGCAACAATACAATACGTGCCTTGCAACTCTTTCTGTCACTGAGTAAGGACACCGCAAGATTGAACCCAAAGCCATGCACTTCTCCCATTGCAAGAACTACCAATCTAGTTGGTCGAACCAAACGGATAATTCGAAGAGACTTGCAAAGATAACTCAATCATACATAAAAGAATTCAGAGAAGAATCAAATATTTTCCATAGATAAGATGGATCATAAACCCACAATTCATCGGTCTCAACAAACACACTGCAAAAAGAAGATTACATCGAATAGATCTCCACGAGAAAGGGGGAGAACATTGTATTGAGATCCAAAAAGAGAGAAGAAGCCATCTAGCTACTAGCTATGGACCCGAAGGTCTGAAGTAAACTACTCACACTTCATCGGAGGGGCTATGGTGATGATGTAGAAGCCCTCCGTGGTGGATGCCCCCTCCGGCGGAGCTCCAGAACAGGCCCCAAGATGGGATCTCGTGGATATAGAAGGTTGCGGCGGTGGAATTAGGTTTTTGGCTCCGTATCTGGTCTATTGGGGATACGTAGGTATATATAGGAGGAAGGAGTACGTCGGTGGAGCTCTGAGGGGCCGACGAGGTAGGGGGCGCGCCCAGGGGGTCGCCCTCCACCCTCGTGACCTCCTCGGAAGCTTCTTGGAGTAGGGTCCAAGTCTCCTGGATCACGTTCGGTGAGAAAATCACGTTCCCGAAGGTTTCATTCTGTTTGGACTCCGTTTGATATTCCGTTTCTTCGAAACACTGAAATAGGCAAAAAAACAGCAATTCTGGGCTGGGCCTCCGGTTAATAGGTTAGTCCCAAAAATAATATAAAAGTGGAAAATAAATCCCATTATAGTCCAAAACAGTAGATAAAGTAGCATGGAGCAATCAAAAATTATAGATACGTTGGAGACGTATCATCCTCTTATCATGTTGTGGTCACCTGACTTGGGCAATAGAGTGTGCCTTAGGATCCAGTTGATCGTTGGCAGCCCTGACAGAAGAAAATGGACTAACCCAAACTTATGTGTCTCAACTGCAGCATCTGGGATCTTCTTGTACATATGAGCCATACTATTGTGATCCATCTTCTTCTTGGCATAGACATCCAAGTCATCTTCACTCTCCTTGGGTGCATTGATCAGATTGGCCCATTCCTCAATGGTTGATTGGTACCTTGTACCTTCAGACATCCAAACTATCCTGCCATCTGGATAGAAATGTGTTGTGGAGTAGAATTGCATAATGAGCTCACCATTCCACTTTGTGAGCTTCGGCCCAACAAAGTCTGCAACTCCACAAGCAATGAAACTGTCTTGCACTCCAGGATAGTGTTCTTCATTCTCCTTCATGTAGGTCCAGTCGACCCACCTCATATCACACACTATGGGCTTCTTGTCCAACATCATTGTCTCATAGAAATCATGTTGCTCCTTTGTGTGGAGCCTGTAATCAACAGCAGTCCTTCTCCTGATAGCATACGGACTAGACAACCTCCACTGTCTGAGTCTTGCATCCTTTCTTAGCTTCATGTTCTCAGCCACAGGATGAGCATGGTCTGGAATCTTTGGCTTCAACTTCCTTAGGACTTGTCCTTCATCATCTTCTTCAGCAGAAACTTCAGGCACTGGGGCCTTGTTCTTCTCAGCAACTGGTATACTCCTGGTATTCCTCTTTGGTGCATTCTTGGGCTTAGGGCAGCTTTGGGTGCTTCTTTGGGCTTTGAGGATGCAGCCCCTGACTTAATAGCATCACCCATCAGCTTTTGTGCCTTGGGTGCTGGTGCAACAACCTCTTATTCCTCTTCTTCATCGGAAGAATGCTTCTCAAATTCTGCCATGGGATCAACTTTCTTGCACCATCTTCCTCTCTTTCTCTCCTTCTTCTGCCCTTCTGCAGTAGCCTCTTTGGGTTGAGATTTCAAAGGAACTTGAGTAGAGGCTCTGGCTTTAGACATAGGAGTTCTCTTTGCAGGCACTTTGATCTTCATTCCAGGCTTAACGGATGCAGCTGTGACAAACTCCTTTTTGAGCACCTTCTTCTTCGCAGTGGCCTCATCTTCAGCAGCCACATAGTCCTCATCCTCAGATTTTGAGGTTCTTTTCTTCCTTGTCCTGGTGGCAGCCTTAGGCAGATTGCTTGGGGTGCTCCTGCTGCCATCATCTGAAGTGCTAGAGGGACTAGTGCCCTCACTCATGTGAATCCGCTCTTCTTCCCTGTTCTGACTATCACTTTGGTCTGACATGCTGAAAACACTGACTGCTGACCCTGTGAATAGTTATAGATGAGATAGAGTGGATGAGCATCACAAAATGCAGAGAATTTGCAAAAGAATGATTCAAAAACTTAGTTTTAGTTTTCCACAGAAAGCATTTCGGATCAACCGATTTTCAAACTCGGTGATATCGAAGCAGTTTTGGAACCTAAACTAGTGAACTCGGTCAGACCGAGTCACAGTTCGATGGCACCGAGACTGCTAGGGTTTCACAAAGTTCTAAAATCAGTCACACCGATTAGCAATTCTCGGTCAGACCGAGAGTTACTAGTGCAATGGCGTTAGCCGAATCGGTGGGACCGAGTTTTTCAACTCGGTGGGTCCGAGATGGTTTCGGCGGAAACCTAACCCTAAATTTTCAAATCCCATCTATTCTAAGGATTGTTTTGACTGGATAGAGGTGTTTCAACCGTGGCAAGAATCATAATGAACACAATGTGCTGAGAATCATACAAGGATAGCACTGTGATCGAGTTCATACCCTAGTTCGGCGATGAACTCGCTACGGCGGCAACGACGGAGTTGTAATCCGTTGACGGCGGCGGAGACCAGCGACAAGAGGCGGCTGACGACGAAGTCGATGATTCGAAGACCTAGGTGGCAGAGCGAGCTATGCGCGGGCGAAGAGGTTTGGAGAAAGTTTTCCAAATTTTTGCCCATGAGAATATATAGCCCGACCTGTCGGTGTGACCGAGTGGAACGACTCGGTGGCACTGAGATGCATAACTGTTGACAGTTATAGCAACTCGGTGAGACCAAAAAGTTCAAATCGGTTGCACCGAGATTGAAAACCTAGATCGACTTAGTGATCTCGGTATGACCGAAATGGAGGAATCGGTTAGACTGAACAGCACAAAGAAGTTTTGGAAGTTTAAGTCTATGACGAGTCGGGGACTCCGAGTGCTCCTCACACAGGGTGGTTCGAATCTGACTTGATCAAATTTTGTGATGTAGCATGAATAGAGTTTGAGACGAGAAAAGCATAGATAGCTAGAGAAGGTTCTTAGGCATTCTTGTCCATCCACTTGGCTAAAAAAAATCCAATCAATCAAAACAACAAGTGGATGTCCTTGAATGAGTAAAATATGCAACCAACATGCTCACACAATAAAATGGCAAATGAAATATGTGGCAAAGCATGCACAACCAATTCTAGCATCTATCAAACAATTGGCGATGACTAGGTCATCTATATATGAGTATATTGACTTAGGAGTCAAATGAGAACATTTGATCATAGGTCATACTCATCGCTTAAGCTCAAGTGGGGTTTCCACTTTTACATAATGCATTGATGTGTTCACATCATTAGAGTTGCTTTGACTCAATTCTTAGAGTTAAGCTCCCCCTAGATGTGAGATCCCCCCTTAGAGGGATGAACTAACCTTGGGTTTTGTCGATGATGACTTCATGTAGGTGTTGAAGATGTGGATGATCAATGTTGATGTAGATCATTTTGAGCAATCCTTTGGAGTGAGTTGCACTTTCAATACCTACATGGGTTAGTCCCACAAGGAACAAACAAGAATATCCATAGACATAGAGTGATGCACACACAAGATGATGTCCATGAAAACATTAGGTTACCTTGTCCCTTGCCTTAAAAACATGAGGGTTTGTGACTCCTTGAAATAGTGCAAGATATGGAAGTTGATTGCACTTGTCCTTGCCATAATGATATGAGTGAAGAATGTTGGCGGAGTCACCCTCAAGAACACTCTAGTTCTTCTTCTTCGGGATCCACATCATCTTGATGGGAATCCTTGGAGTTGTAGTTGTAATTGATGAAGTAGAACTTGACATAGTCTTGGGAACCCACTTGACCAACGGAGGATGCCGACAGGCTGTCCGCCACCCGGTCTGAGGTGGAGAGCGCCATGAATCACAGGCGCCGCCGGACAGTTCTTCGTGACGCGTGTTTCTCCCCTGAGGTGTTGAATGCCTTTAACACGGGAGATGCGCTCCTCCGTGCCGCTCAAGATGGTTTAACCAGAGCCACGGAACAGTATGTGAAAGACATACGGGTAAGGGATTTTAATAGTTGTATATGTCAGTAGCCCCCAAGACTTAAAGTAGTTAAAATAACTGATTTAAGGATCATTTTATATGCAGGATCTTACGGAGAAGAATACCCAATTGTCCCAGGAGCTACAAGAGTGCAAGGCTCAACTTGAGGCCGCATTAGCCGCTGCAGGAGGAGACACAGAGACCCCCTCCGGTAACACATATTTCAAAAAGATAAGCGGTGTGCAGCGTGCGTATAAGTCTGACAATAATATTGCAGATGTTGCCGGACTTGATCCGGACAAGCAACAGCTACTGCACCAGCTGAAGGCCGGCGAGAGGGTGCTTATGAAGGTGCAGCAGGAGAGGAACAAACTCCAAGATGCCCACACCCAGCTTGGAGAAGAGCTAAAAGGTGTTCGGGCCCAGCTGTCTGGCTCCATGAAGGAGAATTAGCGGCTTCGTCGCGGCATCTACACTAAGTGCTTGAGCAAACTCTTTTGAAAAGAAGAGTTCAGCGAGGAAGTTGATTGACAGAAATGTGTCTGTAGGTGTCCTCACAGGTCACCCTGCGGAGGAAATGCCCGGTTCAACGGGTGACCAACTTCCCGAGCTGCTGTAACTACACGAACGTGTTCGACAGGCGATGAGTGGCATCGCCCTGGCCTTATGGCCGTCCGTCTCCCTACCCGAGGGTCTTGGAGGGCTTGCGGAGAAGCTTCAGGGAGCACGGCAGCGCTTCCGTCTATGGAAGATATCGGCCTGTCGTCAAGGTGTCAGGGAGGCCTGGGCCATGGTGAAGACGCGATACAAGAAGGTGGATCCGAACCACATGGCCGAGGTCGAACCTGTGGGGCCCGATGGGAAGGAGATCCCTGTGAGCTTAGTGTACGGTCAAGTAGAGTTGGCCGCTAAGTATTCCCAATGGGACTGTAAATTAGACAGCCTGTTAGATGGGATTGAAGAGGAGTACAATCAGTCAATGTGACGATGTATATTTAAAATGACATGTATAATGCCTTCTAGCCAGATTGTAGATCGTTTGTCTTTGCGGACCTTTTCGCTTCAACCTCGGGACCCAATAGTCCGGAGTGTGTCCGAATACCCTCGCGGTTATGCAAAAACCGGGGCATGCATGGAGACCAGGCGTAGGGGTCATTAGTGCTTTATCAGACAAGTGCCCAACTAGTTATGTTATATTACATGGTTAGTAAGAAACATCTTCCAGGGAGAATAGTTCCGTTAGGGGTTCCTTTCACTGGGAGGCATGCCCTAAAGTGCATGTCCGGACTGCGAAAAGAGCAGGAAAACATCTGGGGACAGATAAATAAATAAATGAGAAATCATCTTTCAAGTCACCGACCGAATATTCCCTTAAGAACGCTAGCTTTCGGCTTCACCCAGTCTGAGGTACACATCCGGCTGACCCGGCAGTAACAATCGCAGAGGTGCTCCCTTTACCTCCTAGCCGAACAATCAGGAACGTAGGGGTAAGCACAGGATCCAGGCAACCCAGCTTGGCCAAAACTTAAGTCATATCGATGCATATAACGGTGAATAAAAGGTACATGCGGAAGTTTGACGCATGTGTTGGGCATAAAGCCCGTATAAATAAGCTTCTGTTAAAGAAGCCCCCAGGTATAATGAGTGCGAGTAGCACGTCAAGTGTGTGCGAACAATGCGCAAATCATCCCTCAAGGGCTTTATGAAAAAGGTGGGAGAAAAGAGAGAAACAAAAGACAACTGAAGTATAAAATGTGGACGAAGGAAGGAGACGAACTCTGAGTCCGGCGCTAGGCGTAGAATCTTCGGAGGCGGGCTGCGTTCCATGGGTTTGGCTCGAGTCGGTTGTCCGGTGTGTTTCGTAGACGGTATGCTCCGCTGGTCAGGACTTGGTCGATGATGAAGGGACCTTCCCATTTGGGCTTGAGTTTGTCCTTTTTCTTGTCCGGCAGGCGTAGAACTAGTTCCCCAACATTGTAAGTTTTAGCCCGTACTTCTCTTCTTTGATATCTTCGAGCCTACTGCTGATAGAATGCGGAACGAGCCTTTGCCACGTCGCGCTCCTCCTCCAATGCATCCAAGCTGTCCTGCCGATCCAACTCGGCTTCTCTTTCTTCGTACATGCGCACTCGAGGTGAGTCATGAATTATATCGCAGGGCAAAACTGCCTCTGCTCCGTATACCATAAAGAATGGTGTGAATCCGGTAGTACGGTTTGGCGTGGTCCGCAGCCCCCAGAGTACGGAGTCGAGCTCCTCTACCCAGTGTGTGTTAGATTCCGTAAGGGACTGCACTAATCTTGGTTTGATGCCGCTCATGATTAGACCATTTGCTCGTTCAACTTGACCGTTGGTTTGAGGGTGATAGACTGAAGCGTAGTCGAGCTTAATGCCCATATTTTTGCACCAGAGTTTATCCTCGTCGACCGTGAAGTTTGTGCTGTTATCGGTGATGATGCTATGGGGGACGCCATAAGGGTGTACTACCCCGGATATGAAGTCTATCACTGGTCCGGATTCGGACGTTTTAACTGGCTTGGCCTATATCCATTTGGTGATTTGTCCACCATTACCAATAGGTATTTTTGCTTATGGGTTCCCCCTTTAAGGGGTCCAACCATGTCAAGCCCCCAGACCGCGAACGGCCAGGTGATGGGTATAGTTTTGAGGGCGGTAGGTGGCATGTGGTTTTGATTAGCAAAAAGCTGGCACCCGACGCATCGCTCGACTAAGTCCTGAGCATCTGCCCGGGCCGTCGGCCAATAAAATCCTATACGGAAGGCCTTGCCTACAAGGGCCCAGGCTGCGGCGTGGTGCCCGCCGAGTCCGGCGTGAATTTCAGCCAGCAGATTTCGCCCTTCCTCTTTGGAGATGCACCTTTGAAGGACTCCGGTTGTGCTTTTCTTATAAAGCTCTCCCTCATGGACCTTGTAGGCTTTAGATCGCCGAACTATGCAGCGGGCCTCATTTTGGTCTTCGGGAAGTTCCTGCCTAATTAAGTTGGCTAGGAATAGTTCCATCCACGGGGCAATTACTGCCATTATTTCGTGGGTTGAAGGTGTTATTTCATTGGCTGAGCCATCGATTGTGTCGGAATGTTTCGTGTTGGGTGGTACGGTTGGTTCCGGGTTGTTATTTCCGGACTCCTCTTCCCATAATACGGATGGCTTAAAGAGCCGCTCTAGGAATATGTTTGGAGGGACGGCGTCGCGTTTTGCACCGATGCGTGCCAACGCGTCGGCTGCGTGGTTATTATCCTGGGCTACATGGTGGAATTCGAGTCCTTCGAACCAAGCTGACATTTTTAAGACGACATTACAATAGGCTGCCATTTTCAGATCCTTGGCGTCAAAGTCTCCGTTTACTTGGGATATTGCAAGGTTTGAATCCCCACGCACTTCTAGGCGTTGAATACCCATGGAGATTGCCATCCGGAGACCATGTAGAAGGGCCTCATATTCTGTTGCATTGTTGGAGTCCGTGTACATTATCTGAAGTACGTATTGGACTGTGTCTCCGGTTGGGGACGTCAATACGATGCCAGCCCCCAAGCCGGCCAACATTTTGGAGCCGTCGAAATGCATGATCCAATTGGAGTATGCACCATACTCTTTAGGGAGTTCGGCTTCGGTCCATTCGGCGACGAAGTCAGCCAAAACTTGCGACTTTATAGCTCGCCGTGGTTTGTAGGTTATGTCGAATGGTAAGAGCTCGATGGCCCATTTTGCAATCCTGCCCGTCGCATCGCGGTTGTTTATAATGTCGTTGAGAGGTACTTCGGAGGCAACTGTTATCGAACACTCTTGAAAGTAGTGTCGTAGCTTCCGGGATACCATGAACACCGTGTACGCTATCTTTTGATAATGTGGATACCGGGACTTGCATGGGGTTAAGATAGTGGATACGTAGTACACTGGTTTTTGAAGGGGGGATTTGTGTCCTTCTGTTTCTCATTTGGCGACGAGTACCGCGCTGACAACTTGATGTGTTGCCGCGATATATAATAACATCGGTTCGCCCAGGTTAGGCGCGGCCAGGACCGGATTTGTTGCCAATATGGCCTTTATTTCTTTGAGTCCGGCCGTGGCAGCATCCGTCCACTCGAAGTGTTCGGTGCGCCTGAGGAGGCGATAGAGGGGCAATGCCTTTTCTCCCAAATGGGAGATGAAGCGGCTTAAAGCCGCCATGCATCCAGTTAATTTTTGTATTTGTTTGAGGTCTTTTGGGATATCCAACTGTGACAGAGCTCGGATCTTGGCTGGGTTTGCTTCAATTCCTCTACCGGATACAATGAAGCCTAGGAGCTTCCCGGCTGGTACGCCGAAAACGCATTTTTCCGGGTTGAGCTTAATGTCATATGCTCGGGGGTTGTCGAATGTGAGCCTCAAGTCGTTTACTAGAGTTTCGACGTGCTTGGTCTTGATGACCACGTCGTCTACGTATGCCTCCACTGTTTTGCTGATCTAGGTAGCCAGACATGTCTGAATCATGCGCTGATATGTTGCGCCGGCGTTTTTGAGTCCAAAGGGCATTGTGTTGAAGCAGAATGGTCCGTATGGAGTAATGAATGCCGTTGCGGCTTGGTCTGCCTCCGCCATCTTGATTTGATGGTAGCCGGAGTATGCGTCGAGGAAGCACAATGAATCGTGTCAAGCGGTAGCATCGATGATTTGATTGATGCGGGGAAGGGGGAAAGGATCCTTTGGACAAGCCTTGTTAAGGTCTTTAAAATCGACAAATAGGCGCCAGGATTTGTCCTTTTTTGGTACCATTACCAGGTTCGCTAGCCAGTCCGGATGTTTGATGTCTTTGATGAATCCGGCTTCCAATAGTTTGGCTAGCTCCTCTCCCATTGCCTGTCTTTTGGGTTCGGAAAATCGCCGAAGAGCCTGTTGGACTGGCTTGAATCCTTTTAGGATGTTTAGGCTGTGTTCTGCCAATCTGCATGGGATTCCTGGCATATCTGAAGGGTGCCAGGCAAAGATGTCCCAATTCTCCTGAAGGAATTCTTGTAGTGCGGCATCTACATCAGGGTTTAACTGTGCCCCAATGGAGGCCGTCTTTGTGGGGTCCGTTGGATGGACCTGGAATTTGACTATTTCGTCCGCTGGTTTAAAAGAGGTGGACTTGGATCTCTTATCGAGTATCACATCGTCCCTGTTCACCGTAGAGCGCAGGGCAGTGAGTTCCTCTGCCGCTAGGGCTTCGGATAGTGCCTCTAGGGCTAGTGCGGCTGTCTTGTTTTAGGCGCGGAGTGCTATGTCTAGGTCACAGGCAAGAGTGATGGTTCCATTGGGCCCGGGCATTTTAAGCTTCATGTACCCGTAATGGGGTATGGCTTGGAAAATTGTAAATGCCTCTCGTCCTAATAAAGCGTGATATCCGCTGCTGAACGGGGCCACTTGGAACATGACCTCCTCGGACCTGTAATTGTCCGGCGAGCCGAACACCACATCAAGTGTGATTTTTCCTGTGCAGCATGCTTCCCGGCTAGGGATTACTCCTCTAAAGGTTGTGTTGCTTCGCTCAATGCGGCTCCAGTCTATTTCCATTTTTCGAAGGGTTTCCTCGTAGATGAGGTTTAATCCGCTGCCGCCATCCATGAGTACCTTGGTAAGACGAAAGCCGTCCACTATTGGGCTGAGGACCAATGCGGCTGGTGCTCGGGCTGTTCGGAATTTAGGTTCGTCGCTGGCATTGAAGGTGATAGCCGTGTCGCTCCATGGATTTGTTGTTGCTACTTGGTAGACTTCGGCGAGGCTGCGGATTGTTCGTTTCCGCATATTATTTGATGCGAAAGTCTCGAAGACTGTTAATACCGTACTGGTACTGTTGGTGTGGTTCTCCGGGGCTAGAAGCTCTTCGCCACTTTTGGCCACTTGCCGCAGTATCCAACATGCTCGAAGGCTATGTGTTGGAGTGGCGCCCTCTGTACTATGAATTTTACAGGGTCCGCTGAGCCATCCCTCTAGTACAGTTCCGTGCCCTTTATGGGGTTTTTGCTTTTTGGTTTTTGTCCCGGGTGCCTGAGCGTGATGCACCCTTTTGTTTCGGACTAGGGTTGTGTTCGGAGCTGGATTGTCCCAAAACTTAGTTTCGGTTTTCCAGATACTCTCCATCGCACAGTACTTTCGTACTAGGGACGCCAGGTCGGTGAAGCGTGTAATTTCGCGACGACTTACGGCGTTCAAGATTCCCTTGTCCGTGCAATTGCTGCAGAAAATTGAGATTGCGTTTTCCTCACGACAGTCCTTTATCCTGTTCATGACCAGGAGGAATCTGGCCCAGTAGTGATGTACTGTTTCAGCGGGCTCTTGCTGGATTTGATATAGATCGCTTATGTTTGAGTGGGCGGGTGGAATTAAGTCCGGAACCCAGCCCAGCTTGAGGCTCAAGGGCCAAAAAGTTTTCGAATTTGGAAGCTTGGATTGCTGGATGTCGCCCAATGAATCCGGTCCGCTGCCTGACTTTAGGTTCAGTACTTGGTTGACGTCCGTCCCTTCGCGGGAATCCGGCATGGAGGGATCCGGAATCCAGACATAACTGGTCTTTAACATAGAAGAAGAGTCGCCGTGTTGTTCCTCCACCACAGCAACGTGGTGGGTAGCCTGGGGAGAGTTGATCTCTCTCAGATTGGTTTTAAGCCCAATCTGATCGTAGTCTGTAGCGACTCCCAGGGCGGCAAAGCAATCCAAGAGCTCGTTTACGGAGGAGAGCTCCATCGGATCCAGCAGCTCGGCGAATTCCTAGTTGACGTGAAGATCGCTTTTGATGACCCGGGAGGTCATCGTCGGAGCCGCGGCCGAACAGGCGGTCATAAGAAAACCACCTAGCCGGATAGTTTGGCCGGTGGCCAAAGCTCCCTTGGCAATAGTACCGTCTTTAAAGACGGGAAGAGGCATCCTTCCTGATTGCGACGGCACAGAGGAACTCTCAATGAAAGCACCAATGTCGGTGTCAAAACCGGCGGATCTCGGGTAGGGGGTCCCGAACTGTGCGTCTAGGTGGATGGTAACAGGAGACAAGGGACACGATGTTTTTACCCAGGTTCGGGCCCTCTCATGGAGGTAAAACCCTACTCCTGCTTGATTGATATTGATAATATGGGTAGTACAAGAGTGGATCTACCACGAGATCAAGGAGGCTAAACCCTAGAAGCTAGCCTATGGTATGATTGTTGTTCGTCCTATGGACTAAAACCCTCCGATTTATATAGACACCGGAGAGGGCTAGGGTTACACAGAGTCGGTTACAATGGTAGGAGATCTACATATCCGTATTTCTAAGCTTGCCTTCCACACCAAGGAAAGTCCCATCAGGACACGGGACGAAGTCTTCAATCTTGTATCTTCATAGTCTTGGAGTCCGGCCGATGATGATAGTTCGGCTATCCGGACACCCCCTAGTCCAGGACTCCCTCACAAGCCAATACACACAATAGCCCAAACGGCGGGGTTATGTCCGAGAATATGCATTTTCATCTTATGCTTCCAACTAGCAAAATTAGTACCATCAAAGTAAGGACCTCTACGGTGATAATTTCCCTCGCTAGACGCCATACTTTCCTAGGTTGTGAAAGCAAGGCTATGACCACCAAAAGCTATGGAAATCAAAGCAAATGGAGACCAAAGCTCTGATACCACTTGTAGGACCTTGAAATATGTCTAGAGGGGGGGTGATTAGACTACTTGACCAATTAAAAACTTAACCTTTTCCCAATTTTAGAGTTTGGAAGATTTTAGCGATCTTTGGACAAGTCAAGCAATCTTCACACAATTCAAGCAAGCACGCAAAGAGTATATGAGCAGCGGAAATTAAAGCATGCAACTTGCAAGAATGTAAAGGGAAGGGTTTGGAGGATTCAAACGCAATTGGAGACACGGATGTTTTTGTCGTGGTTCCGATAGGTGGTGCTATCGTACATCCACGTTGATGGAGACTTCAACCCATGAAGGGTAACGGTTGTGCGAGTCCACGGAGGGCTCCACCCACGAAGGGTCCACGAAGAAGCAACCTTGTCTATCCCACCATGGCTGTCGCCCACGAAGGACTTGCCTCACTAGCGGTAGATCTTCACGAAGTAGGCGATCTCCTTGCCCTTACAAACTCCTTGGTTCAACTCCACAATCTTGTCGGAGGCTCCCAAGTGACACCTAGCCAATCTAGGAGACACCACTCTCCAAGAAGTAACAAATGGTGCGTTGATGATGAACTCCTTGCTCTTGTGCTTCAAATGATAGTCTCCCCAACACTCAACTCTCTCTCTCATAGGATTTGGATCTAGTGGAAAGAAGATTTGAGTGGAAAGCAACTTGGGGAAGGCTAGAGATCAAGATTCATATGATAGGAATGGAATATCTTGGCCTCAACACATGAGTAGGTAGTTCTCTCTCAGAAAATGTAGGTTGGAAGTGTAGGTTTGTTCTGATGGCTCTCTCCATGATTGAAGAGGAGGTGGAGGGGTAAATATAGCCTCCACACAAAATCTAACCGTTACACACAATTGACCAAACTCGGTGGGACCAAATCAACAAACTCGGTCGAACCGATTTAGTAAAACTAGTGACCGTTAGGATTTTTGTTGGGACCGACATGCAACTTGGTAGGACCGATATGGTTAGGGTTAGGGCATAATGTAATCTCGGTGAGACCGATTACACAAACTCAGTGAGACCGATTTTGGTAATTAGCTAACCAGAGAGTTGGTCAGGTAAACTCAGTGGGACCTATTCGCTCTTTTCGGTGAGACCAAAATGTTACGAAAGGGAAACAGAGAATTTACATTGCAATCTCGGTGGGACCGATCGCTCACTTCGGTTAGACGGAAACGTTACAAAGGGAAACAGAGAGATTACAATCCCATCTCGGTGAGACCGAGATCCCTATCGGTAAGATCGATTTTCCTAGGGTTTGTGGCAGTGGCTATGACATCTGAACTCGGTGGCGCCGGATAGAAAGAATCGGTGGGACCGATTTTGACTTTGGGTTTAGGTCATATGTGGATGTGAGAAAGTAGTTGAGGATTTTTGGAGCATATCACTAAGCACTTGAAGCAAGAGGCTCATTAAGCAACACCTCATCCCTTCTTGATAGTATTGGCTTTTCCTATAGACTCAGTGTGATCTTGGATCACTAAAATGTAAAATGTAGAGTCTTGAGCTTTTGAGCTTGAGCCAATCCTTTGTCCTTAATATTTTGAGGGATCCACTTTCATCATCCATGCCATGCCATTCATTGAGCTTTCCTGAAATATTTGTCTTGGAATAGCATTAGCTCAATGAGCTATATGTTGTTATGAATCACCAAAACCACCTAGGGATAGTTGCACTTTCAGTAAGGGACTGCCGAATGAGCTAGCTGAGGATATCATGGGACTTCGATTAGAGATTGTTCCTAGAGGTTTCATTGGAACGATGGAGGTTCAGTCGACCTTGTTGAACAAAATTCGAGAAGCTCAGAAGGAGGACAAAGAGATTGCCGAAATAAAGGAGAAGATGAGCAAAGGAAAGGCCAAAGGTTTTCGCGAGGATGAGCATGATACCTTATGGTTTGAGGACTGAGTCTATGTGCCCAATAACCCAGAGATCAGCAAGTTAATACTTCAGGAGGCTCATGACTCACCATACTCGATACACCCCGGAAACACCAAGATGTATTTGGATTTAAAAGAACGTTTCTGGTGGACTGGTATGAAGAAGGATATTGCCGAGTACGTAGCCGTATATGATGTAAGTCACAGAGTGAGGGCAGAGCATCAAAAGCCAGCAGGACTGTTACATCCTATGCCGATACCCGAATGGAAGTGGGATAAACTTGGCATGGACTTTATCACCGGACTACCCAGGACCAAGGCAGGATATGACTCAATATGGGTAGTAGTTGATCGCTTGACCAAAGTGGCTCACTTTATCCCGGTGAAAACCACCTATACAAGTGCAAAGTTGGCCAAGATATATATGTCCAGGATCGTATGTCTGCATGGAGTTCCGAGGAGCATCGTATCAGATAGAGGAACACAGTTTACTTCAAAGTTTTGGCATCAATTACACCAAACCTTGGGTACGAGATTGGAGTTTAGTACAACATTCCACCGGCAGACAGATGGACAGACCGAGAGAGTCAACCAAATACTGGAAGATATGTTGAGAGCATGTGCGCTAGATTATGGATCTAGTTGGGATGACAATTTGCCTTACGCAGAGTTTTCATACAACAATAGCTACCAAGCCTGGTTGAAGATGGCACCATTCGAAGCTCTGTATGGATGCAAATGCAGGACGCCATTGATGTGGGATGAGGTAGGAGACCGACAGCTATTTGGACCAGACTTGATCAAAGAGTCTGAGGAGAAGGTTAAGCTGATTCGTGATAGACTGAAGGTAGCTCAGTCCAGGCAGAAAAGTTATGCAGACTCGAAACGCAAGGAGGTAACTTATGAAATTGGAGAAAGAGCATATCTGCGAGTATCACCCTTGCGAGGAGTGAAACGTTTTGGAGTTAAGGGAAAATTAGCCTCGAGATTTGTAGGACCGTATCGTGTTTTGGAACGGATGGGAGAAGTTGCCTACAAGTTGGAATTACCTGAAGGACTGTCAGGAGTTCACGATCTGTTCCATGTCTCACAGCTGAAAAAGTGTCATGCTGAGATGGCCGATATACCGTTAAGAGATACAGTACCCTTGGAGGCAATTCAACTAGACGGTGATTTGACCTATGAGGAAAAGCCAGTAAAGATTCTTGACTTTGCCAGCCGAGTCACCCGTAGCTATTTTCAATTTGGAATGTTATACATAGGTCATCCACGCATATCATATTTTATTGCATTTCCGCTCCGCAATCCTCGAAATCCTAAGCAACTCAAGGACCCTCGGAGAGAATTGGGGATTTCACGGTTATCAAATAGTGAAATGAGGATTTTTGATTTTAATTATTTTTCTCTCCGAAAAATATTTCTTATAAAAAAATATGAGAGGAGATAATATGACTTCTCCAAAACAATTGAAATATTGGAGGAAAAATGTTAAAATCATTTATTTGAGTTTATTTGGATTTTATTTGCATTAGAAAAATTGCACGTTTTCAAAATTGCATTTTAGGGCCAAGAAAATGTTCATCTCGTTCTAACTATTTTATTTAGACGGTGAAAATTTGTTTTGGCGTTTTTAGATTTTTATTTTATTTTCTAGGATTTTATTTCTGTCGGTGAAATTATATATAAAAAAGAGAGTTCCGCCGGCTGGGCCGAAACCCAGCCAGGCCGCCGGCCCAACCGCCCACGCAACCGCCTTCGCGCGCGTGCGCCGCCCCGCCACCGCTCGAACCGGAGTCTGAGCCGGAATCTGCCTCCGCCGCGCCTTTCCCCCTCCTCCAAGTCGCCGCCCCCCTTTATATA
>NC_057798.1:194148225-194158714 GCF_018294505.1 Triticum aestivum | reverse complement strand
GCGCCTCACCATCGCCGCTGCAGCTGCCGCCGCCGAGCCCTGCCGCCCCACGAGCCGCCGCCCCGCCGCTCAACCCCGCCCCGCCGGAGCCACCTCGCTGGAGGTACCACGCCGGATCCGAGCGGCCGTTTTTTTTAAACCGTTCGGTTTTTTTAGAAACCCTAGTTCGGTTTTTTTAGATCGGTTCGCCGGTTTTCTCGATTCTTCTAATTAGCGGACATTCGTCCGTACGTTTGTTTAAACGAACGGTTTTCTTCCGTTAGTTACAGATAACGAATGCTCGTTCGTTATTCTGTTCGTCAATTTTCTTTTATCGGATTTATCTGCGATTATTTTCAATCGTCATTTCTGCGCTGATCTTACTTTCTGTTTATCTTTTCGCTGTTAGTCGGAATCAGGTGATTCAAACGCCTAGAGTTTCGTCTTGAGACCCACTTTCTGTTTAATCAACTTAAACAAGATTTTGATACTGTAAAATTTGACCTTAGTTCAGATTAGTAAACGGATCTTGTTTCGTTCGCCGTTTGGGTCTCGTTGCTCCGTTTGAATTGATTCTTTTTGCAAATCGGAGTTCTTAAGTTGAACCTTTTGGTCAACCTCTTTTATTTGAAGTTTTGCTCGTGCATTCTTTGCTAGTTGCTTATGTATGTTATTGTTTTTGTGCGATAGAATTCCCGGAGTGCGAAGCGTGTTACTATGAGTCTCTAGGATTCACGGATCGTCAGCAAGGCAAGTAACACATTGATCATACTCTTTTCATACCCAGTTTTTACTGCATTTGTCCAATCCTCAAACATTGCATGATTAGGATGTCATTAACTTGTGGGTTGGGAAGTAGTTATTGAGGTAGAAGCTATTGCCCTGTTTATTATCAAACCCTTGGGAGTTACTTCTACACGTTGCTTATATTGCCATGCTATGCTCGTAGACGTGGTTTGGGTTTGAGTGTATCCATGACAGATGTGAGATTGTTAATTAATGGTTTATTTAAGGTGGCAACTTAAAATTCACATCTGGGTGGACTGAGGCACCTGGGGAACCCAGTGTTTGTATTTTTTTGGAAATCCCGGGGTACCCGTGCGATCTTCCTATGGACCGCCACCCAGGCTTAAAGGGAACTGAGATGATTCATGCTAGAAACTTCCGTGTGCAGCCACAAGCTATTATGGGCTCTCGCATAGTTGAGTAAGTTACGTGAAGCTCTCGAAGAGGTAGATCAGCAGGTAGTGGGTTTTGTAGGTTTGGTATGGTCTACCCGGAGTAGGGAGTTAATGTTTCTGAACCACTATGTCTCGGTCATCCGTTTCTCAAACACCGTGCAGTGCGAGAAATCCAACGGAAGCGATCGAGTCTTGTGGGGAAAAGTGCACAAACCTCTGCAGAGTGTACAATCTAATCATGGTTAGCCGTGTCCCCTGTTATGGACAAGTCTTGAGTATCTAGTACTTGGGTTATCACATGTATCTCATCACTCTTAATTAATATTGTTCGGTTGTTAATTACTTTAATTTGGGATTGAGTTGTGGTTATACCTTCTCAATGTTTCAACCACCATGATAGTTAAAATAAAATGTATTCCTTCGTTGTAGGGAAAAATTTGCTTTTCGCAAAACTATAACCATAGAGCTTTCCACCAGCCAAATATGCATGTAGTGATAGCATTATTCTGTTCTTGCTCTACTGTGTTATATTGCCAGCATATTCCATGTGCTGACCCGTTTTCGGGCTGCAACGTATTGTGTTGCAGACTTTTCAGATGAGGAGTAAGGTTCGTTAGGTCGTTGTCGTGCAGCTCAGCTATGCCGTTGGAGTTGATGGACTCACTTTATCTTCCAAGCCTTCCGCTGTTATCGCAATAGATGGCCTTAAGACATATTATTGTAATAAGTTCTCTTTTGAGACATTCGATGTAATAAGTGTGTGATTGCTACTCTATTATAAATCCTTCGAGTACTGTGCGTGTCAGCATTACTGATCCAGAGACGACACTGAAGCACAGAGACTTGACCGTTTGAGGCCGGGTCGCTACAACGTAGGTATATATAGGAGGAAGAAGTACGTCGGTGGCCGCCCGAGGGCCCACGAGACAGGGGGGCGCGCCCTATAGGGGGGGCGCGGCCTCCTATCTCGTGGCTTCCTCGGAAGCTTCTTGACTTGCACTCCAAGCTCTCCTGATCATGTTCGTTCCAAAAATCACACTCCCGAAGGTTTCATTCCGATTCGACTCCGTTTGATATTCCTTTTCTTCGAAATACTGAAATAGGCAAAAAAACAGCAATACGGGCTGGGCCTCCGGTTAGTAGGTTAGTCCCAAAAATGATATAAATGTGTAAAATAAAGCCCATAGACATCCAAAAGGGGTAATATAATAGCATGGAACAATCAAAAATTATAGATACGTTGGAGACGTATCACCACCTTACACTACTTCCCAAGCACTCTTGACACAAGACGAGTTGGCAATATCAGATGAACCTTGTGAGCTTTAACAGCAAGAAGGTAGTTGCTGGAGTCAAGTTATAGTTGCATGCTTCTTTATATGTAGTCTCACATTTTGATGTACACTAACACTTCCTATGTTCGTTGTTGGACTAGCACCTAGGCGCAAGAGGAAACAAACATCAGGGATAATGCTCGATAGGTTAACTAAATCTAGAGGAGGAAGAATGGAGATCCATTTTGAGGCAGGTTTAAAAAGGCCACGTGATGCTACAGAGTCAGCCAAGTTAGTATCAGAGGCAGCGGTTGCCATTAGGTGTCATGTACGTATCCTCCCAACATGGATTCAGTACAGGAATGACAAAGACGAAACCCAGTTCAACACCTTCCTCGACCATTTATCTGTAAGTATGGTTATGTATGGAAACTAGTAATATCGTCTTGCTCTGTCCCATACTTTCTAGGTTGCTGATAATGAGACTCCCATAATTTTCAACAGATGAGGTTCAAGTTGAATAGCCAAGATGATGCAACCAGACAAGCTTGCACCCATGTTTTCAAGTCTGCTCTGCGACAGTATCGGTATAACTTGAGGAAAACTCACTTTGAAGGCAAGTCTAACAGTGAACTTTCCCAAACATCTCGAGTGGAAAATATATCGGATGAAGACTGGAGGGGCCTTGTTAAACACTGGTCTGATCTGAAGTATCAGGTACATTATATATATGTGATCAGATCACATGTTGAAGTCCTATTTACGCATGTGCCACACAAATCTATCTTCTTGTAGGTGAACTGTTCAAAGAACAAGGCCAATCGTACGAAAGTGAAATTCCAACAGACGACAGGATCTCGCAGCTATATTGCACACTGCGAGGCTCTTGTAATTAGCTACTGTTTCACTCTTTCCGTTGTACCATATTATCAAATCTATATTGACTTGTTCGAAATGCAGAGGAAAGCCTGCAAGGACCAAAAAGTACCTAAACCAAATGTTGTGGAAATCTTCAAGGACTGTCACACCAGCAAGAAGAAGGGCATGACTACACCAGTCAAAGCCGCTGTTGTAAGTCCTTAATCCTCATGCCTTTGAACTACTACTTACTCTGACTTGTGCCTTGAACTGCATGGTTTGCAACCAATGTCTATTACTCTTTTCAATTTTATACACAATTGTCTTAGCGTATCATTGCACCTTACAAGGTTTAAAAGAGAGGAGTGATGTTCCTTTGATCTTGACCCGTAATCTAGTTCCGTGCTGTACTTGCCCACACAACGTTACAATTGCATGTTTGTCTGTTCTCAGTTGTTTTGTGATATGAATGATGACATACTATGCTTACCGTATTATAAACTTCGTCTCTTTATCCTTAGCCCTCAATACAATGTGAAGAAATAGATAATACATTAGTGATGGTACATGGTTATATGTTTGGAACCTGGTTTTATTATGTACTTTGCAATAAAATACAACTAATATTTTACATGGGTTCACTAGAATAAGTTCTGTATATAGACCAAAGCTATTTTGTTTGGTTTTGCTGCCTCCTTAATATCTTCTGTTCTGGTACTACTAATGTAAAACCTCAACTTTTCAGCGAGCTATGGAAAAAATGGTGGAACCGCCACCTTTTGAAGGTGGCGAGGCAACTATAACCGCAATGTCAGCTCTTGCTGCAGTGGGTCAGTACCTGTCCACTAACAGTGCCAAAAGCACGTTCCTACGTAATACTGGGTTGGTTGTTAAGGCAATATCGTCCAAACTGCCTCATGATTAAGATATGCAAGCTCAAAGCAATGTTGTATCTGCGCTCCAGACACAAGTCCATTCCCTAACAGAGGCCCTTTGTGAAACAAGGAGAAACATTGCTCAATGTTGTCAAGATATGCATGGTTTTGAAACCAGACTATCAGACATTTGCTATGTTGTTCAGGAGCCTAGGGGAAATGAAGGCGAGGGTTATGGTGCTCCATCGGACAATACAGCATGAAAACGTAATAGTCAGGTTAAATGAACCGAGCTTCTGAACTTCTGGTGGTGCATTTATCTGCTAGACTGTTAAGTTTTATGCCAACCTTCCTTTTGTTATATAGTTGTAATTTGTTTTGGTGCGATACAAAATTTATTCTTAACGTGTAGCCACCAGCTGAAGAAAACAGCAAGCCATTTTTGTATAGTGTAGGGGGTTCCCTATATTTGCACTGGTGGCGATCTTTGATGCCGAGTGGATGTAATCTGTGCAATCGCCTTAATAGCCTAGCATTAGTTTCGGCCTTATTTATTTCCTAGTCTTCTTTTTCCCTGGTTTGCTAGTGGCCGCAACTACCATGGGCCATATACGGGTAGTAGGATACATGGGTCTCCTACGGGCCGTTGATAAATGGGCCTGTAATCGGTGGGCCTCGGGCCGTTGATAAATGGGCCTGTAATCGGTGGGCCTCGGGCCATCGGATAAATGGGTCTACATGGGCCGTAATCGGGCGTAATTGGTATCGGCCCAGCATGGTAACAGGCCGTTAACAAGCCGTAGGACTGCAAAAGCTTAATTCTGTCACAGGCATAACGGGTCGTTAATGGGCCAGAATATAGGACGGGCTGGAAACGGTGCAACGGGTTAACATGCCAGAAACGGGCCGACTCTTGCAATGGGCCGAATTTGGCCCATTAGGGTAACAGGCCAGTAACGGGCCGACTCTTTCCATGGGCCGAATTTGGCCCATTTGGGGAACATGCCAGTACGGGCCGACTCTTGCCATGGGCCGAATTTGGCCCATTAGGGGAACAGGCCAGTAACGGGCTGGAAGTAATCGAGGGCCGAAAAGGAGCCCAAGAACGTATGGGCCGTCAATAGGCCGAAAGCTAACACGGGCTGGAAACGGCCCATGTAAATCACGGGCCATTAACGGGTACAAAGAAAATTACTGTTCATTATGGGCTAGAGTCACCGTGGGCCTGTAAAGGGCCGAAAGATACGAAGGCCTCATATGGGCTGAAAGACGTCGTGGGCCATACATGGGCCGAAAGTGAAATGGGCTGGTGTTATATTCGACGGCCCACATGACGTTGTTGGGCTGATTTCCTTTAGGTCCTAACGGGTTGTGAGTTAACGGGTCGTAAAATGGGCTATTTGCAAAGAGACCGTTAACAGGCTTTTCATGGGCCAGCCCGTTAACTTTCGACCAAGTCAAACGGGCCGACTTTGTAAGCTAAATGGGCCAGTGGTGGGCCGTGGCATGTGTCGACATATCATAGGCGCCTATCTGACCCACTAACGAGCTGACACGTGTTTCGTCCGGCCAATAAGAATTTTACACGTGGAAATTTCCCATTGGTCGGGGCTCTTAACGGGTTATCGGATCCAAAACCCGACCCGATAGCTTAATGGTGTTCCGTTACGGTGGATGCCACGTGTCGGTCACCCTTGACGAAAGCACTTCTGTGACGCGCGATTTATCGTCATGGAAGTGGACACTTCCGTGATGATAATTTTGGTAATGTCATGGAACACTTCTACGACAGCACAGGTATGACTATCTAGATGCCGTCATAAAATCGTCATGGATGTACATGCATGACAAAAAACGCGACCTACTTTGACAAACACGTATCATCACGGAAGTGTATTTTTTTTGTAGTGGGTCAAGCTGCCCCGGCAAGGTCCTTGCCGGGGCCATGGAGGCCGCCCCGGCTAGGGTCTTGTCGGGGGAACCCACCTTGCCCTCTTGCTCTCCGTGTCTCTGTCTTGGCGTTGTTTTGCTCGTCTTGTGGCCTCGGCCTCCCACACCTGCCCTGTTTAGTGCAGTCGTGGTCGTGGCTCTGACTGCCCATGCACAAGTAAAAGGGTACAAAGTAAGATCCCTACTTCTGTACACTGACACAGAGCCCATAATGGCTTGTGGCTGCACATGGAAGTTTTTCTAGGTGTGAAATATCATATGATCCCTTTGAGTCGGGGTGGCAAACCGAGGGAAAATCACACGGGTACTCCAGGATTCCCATGGGCAAGCACTGGTTTCTCCAGGTGCCCCAACCAATCCACCCAGATGTGTATTAAAGTTTCCACTTTAATGTTTTCGAAAATTATTATCTCTCACAACTTCCATGTATCACACAAACCAATCCCCGTCTACGAGCATGGCTAAGCAATATAAGAGCATAACGTATATTACCGGGGTGATCAAAGGTAATAGGTTCCTACCTCAAGTACTACAACCATACCACATGTTCCCAATCCTACTCATGCAAATCTTTGAGGGGCAAAACTAATGCCTAGTAAAAATTGCGTATTAAAAAGTATGATCAAAGTGTAACTTGCCTTGCTGACGATCATAATACTCAAGGGATTCGTAGTAACGAGCTTCCAACTCCGGAAAATCTGGCGTAGACAAACAATAGTATACATAAGCACTCAAGCAAATGATGCAAAGAGAAAACAAAGAAAAGATCCAGAAAACTCAAAAACAAGCAAATAATTAAACTAAATAGAAGAAAAAATTCAATAGCATTATATTTATGTGGATTAGATCTTAACAGTAGGTACACATGATTAGCTACGATTTGCAATAAGAATCAACTCAAACGGAGCTACAAAACTCAAGATACAAACAAAACAAGATCAAATTCAAATCTGAACTAAAATCAAATTTTAATTTGTCAAAAACATGTTCAAGTTAGTTTACTGGATAGATGAGATCACACTGAAAATTTTGGCATTGGTTTCGTTGAATTTGGACAAACGAACATAAAGTTACGAGGGTTTAAAGATCAGGGGCTAATCTACGAAGAAAATATTCGCGCCTGGGTTCCTGGCCGAAAAATAAAACTAAAAAGAAAAATCCTATCGAACGAACGTTTTCTACCAAAACAAATCTAACGAATTTGTTCGCTACAGAAGATAAATGAACGAACATTCGTTAAATAACCGAACTAAACTAATAAACTGGACTACAAGGAAACCGAAAAAATAATGATCGGACCGGGGACGGTTTTATACCGGTTCAGCGGTTCACGCGGCGGCGGCGGCTTGCGGGTTCGGCGGGGATGTGCGGTGGCGGCGGTCTTCGGCGGCTTGCGGCGCTACGTCTTGCAGGCGGCGATGGCAAGGGCGGCGGCAAAGGCTGCGGCGGCGGCGTGAGTGCGAGGCAGCGGGGCGGTTGAGGTGAGGAGGAGGGGTCGGGGTCCTCGCTATTTAAAGTAGGCTGGGGTGCGGGCGGCTTGGGGAGGGGGCAAGCAGAGGCAGCGGCAGACTCGGAGTCCGAGTGGACTCCGGCGGCGGTGGCATCGTGGCGCGTCAGGACCCCGTCCCCGACGGCGGTTCGACGCGGGGCGCGGGAGGAGTTGGGCCACGTCCTGGCGGGTGCTGGGCCGGCCCAATTCGGCGGGAACTTTTTTTTAAAAGAATTTTTCCAGAGATAAAAACACGCTAAATAAATATAAATAAAATCCTAAAACTTTCAGAAAAATTCACGTAGCTATATGGCCTTATTATTGACCTAGTGAACATTTTTCTGGGCCTAAATGCCTAAGCTAAAAACAAACATTATAGTACTAATTATTCAGCTAACAAATAAATAAACTAGCGAATAAAATCAAATAAACTCTCCAAAAATTCAAAATTCATATTCCAATGTTTCTTTGCTGATTTGGAAGAAGTCATATTATCTTCTATCTTTATTTAAAAATAATTGGGAAAGAATTTTGAAAAAAAATAATTTAATCCAATTACCGAATTTTGATAAATCAAAATTGGATTTTTGTGAAACCTCCAACTCTCTCAAATTGGTCGTTAAGTTGCTTAAGGCCTCTTGGATCAAAATGTAACTAAAACAAAGCAACAAAAATGCACAAATCATGGATGCATATCAATGATCTATGAATAACATCCAAATTGAAAATTGGGATGTCACAATATTTTTTTTTTGGTTTTCCATTTGTTTTCCTCTCTGGGTTATTAAAAAAATCCGCCGCTCAGGCCGACCGCTAGCTAGCCGGCCCAACTGGCCTTTAAGCCCGCGGCCCGCCACTTCCGCTGAAGTGGTACGCCGCCACCGTTCTCTCTTACTCTCTCCTGCCCGCTCCCACTCACTGACAGGTGGACCCCACCTACCAGGTCGTTCTTCCTCCTCCCACAAGGCATCAGGAGCCCTGCTCCTGTACGTCGAGTCCGCTCGGGACTCTCCTCCTGCCTATCCCCTCGAGCAAGAAGCCCCTCTTTATATACACCTCAACCCCGGCCTCGTTTCCCCTCAAATACATAGCACCCGACCCCCCTCGCAGCTCCCACACGAACTCGCCAGAGTTCCACCACGGCCGCAGCTCCGTCGCCTTGCCCCACGCTTCACCACTGCCCACGACAGACGCCGCCACCACAATCGCACACGCCACTCCTTGCTCCACCTCCCCATCTACTCTGTCATCGCCGTCGACCTCGGAGTAGCTGTCGCCCTCGATGTCTGAGCCGTCGCGACCTCCTTCTCCGGCGACGTCTACGCCCACCACGGCGGTAAGCCAATGCTCCCTCTCGTCCGCCCAATCCTAGATCTAGGGCTGAGATTAGATCCAGTTTTTTTATTTCCAAACCTGTATGCTCTAGTTAGCGAACGTCCACTAGTTTAGCATCACAGCAAACGGTTTTTAGCCTGTAGCATTGCGCCACGTGGCCTGGGACCTAGTAGGAGTTTAGTTTTTTCAGTTTAGCCCCTGATTTTCAAACCACCACAACTTTTCAACCGTTTGTCCAGATTCAGTGAAACCAATGCCAAAATCTTCAGCATGATCTCATCCATCCAGAAATCCAACTTAAAAATATTTTTGAAAGTTTTAAGATTTGAGTTCAAGCAGATTCGATTTTGAACTTCTTTTGATCATAACTTGAGTTTTGTAACTCTGTTTTAGTTCATTCTTTTTGCAAATCGAAGCTCTTGACATAAGCTTTCTGTTAAGATCAAAATCACATAAGTTTGCTACTGTTAAAAATATGTTTCTTTATAGATGCTTTATTTGATGGTTTTGAAGTTTTCTGAAGTATTTTTCTTTGTTCTTCTTGGATCTTTGAGTGATTGCTTATGTGTGCAAATAATTGCTTGCTTACAATAGATTGATCGGAGTGTGACAAGTAGAACTACCAGAATTATGAGTGCGAAGAATCTTCATCAACAGTACAAGGCAAGTTCACACTTTGATCATATTTTTCAATACCCAATTTTTACTATGCATTAGTTTCACCCTCAAAGATTTCATGAGTAGGATTGGGATTTGGGCATTGCTATGTGTCACGACCGGGTTTTTTTCCGGGTAATAAATTTCCAGAAAAGACCGTCGTGCTCATCAGCCCCAGGATTACTGTTAGCTGATGAGGCTCCAACTTGATACAAAAAATCCAAGTAAAATACAAAATATGTAGTACAAGACCATTCTGGCCTGTGAGTACAACAAAGGGTTTCTAGTGGTTGATTGCGGAAGCGGTTTGTGAGACGTCAGGGTCTATGGGACTCCATTTCCCACGGGAACAGCTGACCAGGTTAATTCCTATCTTCGCGAGGCTGCTATCTCCATTGAGTGGGTTCCGGGGCTGGCATCGCGTCGCTCCTCTCCGTGCAAGATAATCTGGCCAAGACAATAGCCAGGGACAAGCCAGTGAGTACTTTGAATGTACTCGCAAACACTATAAACACAGGTATAATATAACAATGATGTGCTAAAAATATTTTATGCTCATGACGTCAGTCACAATAGGTAAATGAAACTCTGATGCGTGCAAGCAAGTTATTTATAAAAATGCAATAACATGGTAGTAAAAAAAATATTTATGAAACAAATAACAAGCAATGCCACAGTCGGGCATCTTAGCGACACCACATAAAGGGCTTTAAAAGAAATGCCACAGTCGGGCGTCTGAGCGACACCACATAAAGGGCTTTAAAAGAAATGCCACAGTCGGGCGTCTGAGCGACACCACATAAAGGGCTTTAAAAGAAATGCCACAGTCGGGCGTCTGAGCGACACCACATAAAGGGCTTTAAAAGAAATACCACAGTCGAGCGTCTAAGC